>NC_088405.1:100600169-100677669 GCF_034236695.1 Oncorhynchus nerka
TAGTTTTAGGGGTATTCAGATACAAGACAAAGAGATCAAATGTTCACAATTGGCCGACGACACCACCATTTTCTTGAAAGATCATGCCTTCTCACATGTATCAGGTTTATCTCCGAATATTAGGTGCTATTCTTCTCTTAGGAGAATATAACAATACTCCAAGTGCAACTGTTGAGGATTTTGTAGCCTCAATACAATTAGAAGAAATTGACATTTTAAACTATAGCATGTTTATATAAGGAAACTATGTCAATATGTTACTATACCCACTGCTAAAATGTACTGGAATGCAGCCCTAGGACAAGATAACTGGAATACAGCCCTAGGACAAGGTAACTGGAATGCAGCCCTAGGACAAGGTAACTGGAACAATGTTTCGTTGTTGTCTGGTAAATGTTGTATCTAATAAGGTGACAGAAGTATCATACAAACTCATTAATAGAATCTACCCTGTAAAGACCTTTATCATACACAGATTCTAATTAGCTGTTGATAACAAATGTGTATTTTGTGGTTGTGACCCAGAGACTCTTCACCATTTATTTAGGGACTGCTCTTATGTCAGAAGATTTTGGATTTTGAAGATTTTATTTTAAAAGAAACGACTATTAATGTTAATTTGAAAGACTCTTTCATTGTTCATTTGTTTATCTTTCCTGGAAGATTCTTTGTCTATAAAATGAAGTGGGCAGAGAACAAACCCCTTTTCACATTATTTCAATTCTTCAGTAAATGTAAAAACAACAAAGCAATATGCACCACCTTCCAGACCCATATCAAACATCTCCAATCCAAAGTTAAATCTAGAATTGGCTTCCTATTTCGCAACAAAGCATCCTTCACTCATGCTGCCAAACATACCCTTGTAAAACTGACCATCCTACCAATCCTCGACTTTGGCGATGTCATTTACAAAATAGCCTCCAATACCCTACTCAACAAATTGGATGCAGTCTATCACAGTGCAATCCGTTTTGTCACCAAAGCCCCATATACTACCCACCATTGCGACCTGTACGCTCTCGTTGGCTGGCCCTCGCTTCATACTCGTCGCCAAACCCACTGGCTCCATGTCATCTACAAGACCCTGCTAGGTAAAGTCCCCCCTTATCTCAGCTCGCTGGTCACCATAGCATCTCCCACCTGTAGCACACGCTCCAGCAGGTATATCTCTCTAGTCACCCCCAAAACCAATTCTTTCTTTGGCCGCCTCTCCTTCCAGTTCTCTGCTGCCAATGACTGGAACGAACTACAAAAATCTCTTAAATTGGAAACACTTATCTCTCTCACTAGCTTTAAGCACCAACTGTCAGAGCATCTTACAGATTACTGCACCTGTACATAGCCCACCTATAATTTAGCCCAAACAACTACCTCTTTCCCAACTGTATTTTATTTATTTATTTATTTTGCTCCTTTGCACCCCATTATTTTTATTTCTACTTTGCACATTCTTCCATTGCAAAACTACCATTCCAGTGTTTTACTTGCTATATTGTATTTACTTTGCCACCATGGCCTTTTTTGCCTTTACCTTCCTTCTCACCTCATTTGCTCACATTGTATATAGACTTGTTTATACTGTATTATTGACTGTATGTTTGTTTTACTCCATGTGTAACTCTGTGTCGTTGTATGTGTCGAACTGCTTTGCTTTATCTTGGCCAGGTCGCAATTGTAAATGAGAACTTGTTCTCAACTTGCCTACCTGGTTAAATAAAGGTATAATAAATAAAATAAAATAAAAAGTATTTGAGAAATTGAAAATGAATCTCGATATGTAATATTTGTATTGCTTTTAATCTTTTTAAATGAATTTATCTTATTAACACTTTGTTCTAGCTAGCTATTTGTGTAGGTAGCTATCAAGTAAACGCAGGTTTATGTACTCTTGTTTGTATATTTCTGAGGGGTTTTGTATTTGTTGTGTTCATAATAAAATTAAATTATAATTAAAACAAATAAATAATATATATATATTTTTTTTAATTAAAAAATGATGACATGAAACTTCCGCTTTTCTTTTTTAGGCGGGCCGTATGACGTATTTCCTGTATTGTCTGCGACTGTCTGTCGCCAAACCCGCCCAAGTTCGAAAAAAAATATAAACATGTCGGGGAGAAGAGCACTTTGCAAAGATTCAAACGTGACATATGAAGTCACCGTCAACGATGGAGTTTATTCTGACTCAACCATCATTAAGGACAACTCTAAACAAGGGAAGTTCGTAGAAGACGACGATAGCGACCCACCGGTCGTCTTTTTCTGCGGGAGTTGCAAGTTGCCTGTCGGTGACTCGTTGTCTTGGGCTGGGAGTGAGGACGAAAAAAATCAAATACTCCTGAAACGTAAGTTGCTGGCGGACTACATTGTAGATCTGGATAGTGTGATAGCCTTGGTTGTGTCAGAATACAATGCATTTACTCATTGTCGTGTCTGTTTTGACACTGAACAATGGCATTGAGAAGTGCCCCGCTGCAGCGCCCGGCTTTCCCAGATGGCGAAACGAGGTTCAAATTGTATTTGTCATCTGCGCCGAATACAACAGATGTAGACTTGACCGTGAAGTATTTAACTTTACAATGGGAGTCCTTTCCCAACAATGCAGAGTTCATTAAAAATGCAGACATCGCTCCGTCCGACATTTCCTGGTTACTACAATTTGTAAAAAAAAAATGGCCTAATTTCATTTCTGTGACAAAACGAACAAGGATAGAGATGTGTAGAGAATCATTTGTACCTTAACTACTGTGAAATATATTTTCCTTCGTCCAAAATAATGTACTTTCAGCTGTTTTGAAACGGGTGTACAAAACCAAAAAGTAAAAAAGATGCTAAAAACGGAAGCTAATCGCGGGAAGCGTAGAAATAGTACCGCCTCTTAGACTTGCTTTCAATGACACATCTGTAACACACTTATGTGAATTTGTTCTGGTCTCCTTATTAAAGAAAAATGACTTTGCAGATTAGAAATACCATGAATAGAACTAACATTCGTTAGAATCAGAGCGGTTTGTTCTACATAATACGTTTTTGGTCCCCGAAGACTGATGTCGGACGAGCCGTGCTGCGTTCAGAAGGGCTGTCTAACTTCCAGGTACAAATGTATTTATTAAGAATCCTCATTCGCTGTTGCCGCAGGAGGAACATTGTCCGAGGTTGAGATGTGTCTGTTACTTGAACCCTGTGAAGCATTTATTTGGGTTGCTATTTCTGAGGCTGTTCACTCTAATGAACTTATTCCTCTGCAGCAGAAGTAACTCTTGGGTCTTTCTTTCCTGTGGCGGTCCTCATGAGAGCCAGTTTCATCGTAGCGCTTGATGGTTTTTGTGACTGCACTTGTAGGAACTTTCAAAGTTGTTTACATTATCAGGATTAACTGACGGTGTCCACATTTTTGTCCGTCCTCCTGCTGAATGCAGCCCGGCTTGTCCGAAGTCATCGGTCCCTATGAAAGTAGCCACAACGGTGGAATTTGCTGTTTCCTTCAAAATAAAAGTCCCTCTCCCACTTTGATTGGTCACATGTGCAGAATACCGTGGGTGTGGATTTAAGCATCAAATGCTTGCTTACGAGCCCTTCCCAAGGATGCAACGTTAGAGAAATATTAACATAGTTCCATTCTTGTGTATTCTATGTACAGGGAGTACCAACTGAACCAGTGGAATTATGCCATATTTGGGCTAAGTACTGCTAAACAAGGTTGGAATGTTGCATCGTTTAAAATTACAATTCGTTTGACAACAAAACAACTGTTAGTCCCACAGTGGATGTATTGGACTGTAATTGCATCGAGGGCGTACTTAGTACCTTTTGCAGGTATTCAGACCCTTTCACTTTAGTCCACATTTTTGTTACTTTACAAATTTAATTTAAAATATATTACATTTTTAAAAATAATCTGAAATCTACACACATAAGGACAAAGCAAAAAAACACTTTTTTTGGGAAATGTTTGCAAATGTATTACAAATAAACAACAGATACCTTATTTATAGACTCTAAATTGAGCTCAGGTGCATCTTGTTTCCATTGATCATCCTTGATGTTTCTATAACTTGGAGTCCACCTGTGGTAAATTCAATTGATTGGACATGATTTGGAAAGGCACACAACTGTCTAGATAGATATTTTCATAAAATTAACAAAATTCTAAACCTGTTTTTGCTTTGTCATTATTGGGTATTGTGTGTAGATTGAAGAGAAACCTATTTATTCACATTTTGGTACAAGGCTTTAACCTAAACAAAATGTGGAAAAAGTCAAGAGGTCTGAATCCTTTCCGAAGGCAGTGTTTATGAACCGTACAGCCCATTTCATGTGTAAAATCCATAGGTATCAGCCTGCTCAGTAACACCCACAGTACACTACTATGTAGAGTTCACACACACATTACTGTCTTAGTTCTATTGCAGGTCTCTGTAACTACTGTGCAATTAGCCTTATTAGCTCGGAATGATCAATACACGTAATACATTGACTGGTGAGCTAATGCAGTGGGTGTAATCACTTTGGTGATGCCTGTCCTACCTACTCGAGGGGGGGGGGTTAGTTAATCTAGTTGCCTGCCCTACTCAGTGGGTTAGTTAATCTAGTTGGTGATGCCTGTCCTATGCAGTGGGTTAGTTAATCTAGTTGGTGACCCCTGCCCTACTCAGTGGGTTAGTTAATCTAGTTGGTGACCCCTGTCCTACTCAGTGGGTTAGTTAATCTAGTTGGTGATCCTGCCCTACTCAGTGGGTTAGTTAATCTAGTTGGTGATGCCTGTCCTATGCAGTGGGTTAGTTAATCTAGTTGGTGATCCCTGCCCTACTCAGTGGGTTAGTTAATCTAGTTGGTGACCCCTACCCTACTCAGTGGGTTAGTTAATCTAGTTGGTGATCCCTGTCCTACTCAGTGGGTTAGTTAATCTAGTTGGTGATCCCTGCCCTACTCAGTGGGTTAGTTAATCTAGTTGGTGACCCCTGCCCTACTCAGTGGGTTAGTTAATCTAGTTGGTGATCCTACCCTACTCAGTGGGTTAGTTAATCTAGTTGGTGACCCCTGTCCTACTCAGTGGGTTAGTTAATCTAGTTGGTGACCCCTGCCCTACTCAGTGGGTTAGTTAATCTAGTTGGTGATCCCTGTCCTACTCAGTGGGTTAGTTAATCTAGTTGGTGATCCCTGCCCTACTCAGTGGGTTAGTTAATCTAGTTGGTGACCCCTGCCCTACTCAGTGGGTTAGTTAATCTAGTTAGTGACGCCTGCCCTACTCAGTGGGTTAGTTAATCTAGTTGGTGACTCCTGCCCTACTCAGTAGGTTAGTTCATCTAGTTGGTGACCCCTGCCCTACTCAGTGGGTTAGTTAATCTAGTTGGTGACCCCTGCCCTACTCAGTGGGTTAGTTAATCTAGTTGGTGATCCCTGCCCTACTCAGTGGGTTAGTTAATCTAGTTGGTGACCCCTGTCCTACTCAGTGGGTTAGTTAATCTAGTTAGTGACGCCTGCCCTACTCAGTGGGTTAGTTAATCTAGTTGGTGACCCCTGCCCTACTCAGTAGGTTAGTTAATCTAGTTGGTGATCCCTGCCCTACTCAGTGGGTTAGTTAATCTAGTTGGTGACCCCTACCCTACTCAGTGGGTTAGTTAATCTAGTTAGTGACCCCTGTCCTACTCAGCGTATGTGAATTGACACTATAATCTCGCACGTGAAGTTCGACTCCGTTTTGGGATTTCAGTTTTAATCATTTATAGAACGTTTTTACAGTGATACTGTTCCGTGTGCCACCCTGTTCCGTGTGCCACCCTGTTCCGTGTGCCACCGCGAGGGGTACTTGATGAAAATGGCAAGACCACAAACACATCTTTGATCAGGCTATTGTCTAAGGACAAGACAGATTGATTTCCTAATTAGATATTGTTCTCCCCATTTCCCAAAGAGACTGAACAATTCCCTCTTTTTATATTGCAGGTGTCAGTGACAATGTTTTGGTTGGCAAAGAAACTCACTTCTCCGGTACCTGTAAGAAGGATCTAGGCTGGTAAGTCGGAGCGTATGTCTGTTAGCGTATGTCTGTTAGCGTATGTCTGTTAGCGTATGTCTGTTAGCGTACGTCTGTTAGCGTACGTCTGTTAGCGTACGTCTGTTAGCGTACGTCTGTTAGCGCACGTCTGTTAGCGAGCGTCTGTTAGCTTCGAGAGTGGCTGTTGTCGATGTGTTCCTGGTTCGAGCCCAGGTAGGACTTCAAGCCTATCAACTCGCGTGATGAGGTTGGTGTAACCGATGTGAAATAGCTAGCTGTTAGTGGCGTGCGCGCTAATAGCGTTTCAAACGTCACTTGTTGTAACTTTAATGTGTTAGAGTTAATGTTTAAGTTTATTATTTGAGATATTTCTTTAGATTTATTTGCATATGTAATTGTATTGGGTTGTGTTGAATTATGCTTTTTGACTGCAAGTCCCACAATGCCTTGCGAGAGGAATGAGTGATAACGCGCCAATTATGAGCAGGTGCAGGTGATTGTAGCTGACTTTCCGACAGCATCTTACCTGCATTGCTCTGTACCAAAACCATTGTTGTTAAATGTAACGTAAACAAGTATTCTTACTAAAAGAAGCTTTCGTATCAAACCCGTCATTACTAAGAAGTTAGTTAATCTAAAATCACTCCCTCTGAGACTAGGAGTGGTTGTTCCCCTTGCTCTGCATGGGTAACGCTGCTTCGAGGGTGGCCTTTGTCGATGTGTTCCTGGTTCGAGCCCAGGGAGGAGCGTGGAGAGGGACGGAAGCTATATTGTTACACAATACATAGTATATATATATATATAAATAAAAACATCCAATAGTCAAAGGTTAATGAAGTACAAACGGTATAGAGGGACATAGTCCTATAATAACTACAACCTAAAACTTCTCACCTGGGAATATTGAAGACTCATGTTAAAAGGAACCACCAGCTTTCATATGTTCTCATGTTCTGAGCAAGGAACTGAAACGTTAGCTTTCTTACATGGCACATATTGCACTTTTACTTTCTTCTTCAACACTTTGTTTTTGCATTATTAAAACCAAATTGAACATATTTCATTATTTATTTGAGGCTAAAATTAATTTGTATTGATGTATTATATTAAGCGTTCGTTCAGTATTGTTGTAATTGTCATTATTACAAATACATTTGAAAAAATCGTCCGATCGGTATCGGCTTTTTTTTGGTCCCCCAATAATCGGTATCGGCTTTTTTTTGGTCCCCCAATAATCGGTATCGGCTTTTTTTTGGTCCCCCAATAATCGGTATCGGCGTTGAAAAATCATAATCGGTCGACCTTTAGTTAGAATGGTGGAACCCGGTCCTATAGGGTTAGAATGGTGGAACCCGCTCCTGTAGGGTTAGAATGGTGGAACCCGCTCCTGTAGGGTTAGAATGGTGGAACCCGCTCCTGTAGGGTTAGAATGGTGGAACCCGCTCCTGTAGGGTTAGAATGGTGGAACCCGCTCCTGTAGGGTTAGAATGGTGGAACCCGCTCCTGTAGGGTTAGAATGGTGGAACCCGCTCCTGTAGGGTTAGAATGGTGGAACCCGCTCCTGTAGGGTTAGAATGGTGGAACCCGCTCCTGTAGGGTTAGAATGGTGGAACCCGCTCCTGTAGGGTTAGAATGGTGGAACTATATTACATGGATTTATTGTGATGGTGTAGACTATATTACATGGATTTATTGTGATGGTGTAGACTATATTACATGGATTTATTGTGATGGTGTAGACTATATTACATGGATTTATTGTGATGGTGTAGACTATATTACATGGATTTATTGTGAAGGTGTAGGTAGACTATATTACATGGATTTATTGTGATGGTGTAGACTATATTACATGGATTTATTGTGAAGGTGTAGACTATATTACATGGATTTACTAGACTTTTTAAAATGTAGATGTTCCTCAGGACTGCATCAGTGTCCTGTGGGCTGTGTGGAAGAGGAGATGATAAATGTGTTTGTGTATTGACTGTCAATTTCCCGAGAGACAATGCTTGAAAATCACCGGCTGATGACATTTGTGACGCCACAGCCCTACCTCGACTTACTGACCATTCTGGCATTCCCCTGTTACAGCCTGAAAGTCCCCCTGACCTGTCGTGTGATATTCCCCCCTGACCTGTCATGTGATATCCCCCTCCCCTGACCTGTCGTGTGATATTCCCCCTCCCCCTGACCTGTCGTGTGATATTCCCCCTCCCCTGACCTGCAGTGTGATATTCCCCCTGACCCTCCCCCTGACCTGTCGTGTGATATTCCCCCCTGACCTGTTGTGTGATATTCCCCCTGACCTGCAGTGTGATATTCCCCTGACCCCCCTGACCTGCAGTGTGATATTCCCCCCTGACCTGACCAGTGTGATATTCCCCCCTGACCTGTTGTGTGATATCCCCCCCTGACCTGCAGTGTGATATTCCCCCCTGACCTGTCGTGTGATATTCCCCCTGACCTGTCGTGTGATATTCCCCCCCTGACCTGTCGTGTGATATTCCCCCCCTGACCTGTCGTGTGATATTCCCCCCTGACCTGCAGTGTGATAATCCCCCCGACCTGCAGTGTGATATTCCACCCCCCTGACCTGTCGTGTGATATTGACCTGCTGATATCCCCCTGACCTGCAGTGTGATATTCCCCCTGACCTGCAGTGTGATATCCAATTTGTAAGTCGCTCTGGATAAGAGCGTCTGCTAAATGACGTAAATGTAAATATTCCCCCCCCCTGACCTGTCGTGTGATATTCCCCCCCCCCCCCCCCCTGTTACAGCCTGAAAGTCCACCTGACCTGCCGTGGCTGCAGCTCTCTGCTTGGCATGGTCTACATCTCTACACCCAGGAAACTGGACCACATCAGGTCTCTGTTCTGCCTCAATGTGACTGCCATAGAGAGGTGAGCGATGGGGGGGGGGGGGGGGGGGCAGCAGTCTGAGCAGGACTTAAACCAATGACTGATATAGTTGTAGTACTTATAGTGGGGGAATTTAAACATTGACTGTTAAATATTGGTGATTTTCACAATGTTTATGCAGCTCTGTGTTGTCCTGTTTTCATGGCAACGGGCCACAAATCTTGCTGCTGTGATTGGTACAGAAATGGGAGGTTATCGATGTTTATTTTTAATTTTTTATTGTTCATATTCTTTGTAGATCTGTGTGGAAATATGTATCTCTTAGTGTGGTCTCTCTCACACCGGCACACCATCACACAGCATCTCTGACACTCAAGATGACAAATCATGTTGCCAGTAGTAAACAGCCCCGCTAAAATATTTTTTAGATTCATTTACGAGACAATAGTTTGTCTATTCTGTTGGCTTTAAAAAAGTAATTTGTTTTGATGTAAAATCATTCTGCGGTCCGTGCAGCTATGTCCTGGGGTCTTCCAGTCAGCAGATGGCAGCAGTGAGCCCCAAGCAGCAGCCGGTCACTCTGGAGTACAGACAGGCTGTAGAGCGACAGCTGGATGAGGTAACCCTCTTTGAACTGTGAAGCTTCCCGTTAGTTCACTACTGTTGATCAGGGCGATCATGTCATGTGTGTTTGAAGAAGGTATTACTTGCAATGATCTCTTGTGGGAGTGGATTGGTTAAGACACACCCACATTAAACCACGCCTCTCAAAACATTAAACCACGCCTCCCTCAAAACACCCACACACATCAAACCACGCCTCCCTCAAAACACCCACCCACATTAAACCACGCCTCCCTCAAAACACCCACACACATCAAACCACGCCTCCCTCAAAACACCCACACACATCAAACCACGCCTCCCTCAAAACACCCACACACATCAAACCACGCCTCTCTCAAAACACCCACCCACATCAAACCACGCCTCCTAAAACACCCACCCACATCAAACCTCTTTACTAAAGTAATTTCATGCCATGCATTTATATTGAAGTGAAACTTCAGAGTTGTGCCCATTGATGAGGACATGTTGTCCGGGGGACATCTGGTCTGGTGGAGAGACATGCCAAACTGGGTCTTCGTTAGCCAATAGAGAGAGACCCGGGACATTGGCCTTCTGGTTCGTAGATTAAGCTGATTAACCAATCATCTCCCACAGCAACTTCCTCCTAACCTTCCCCGTGCCTCGCAGTCGTGTAATTCGCCAAAAAATGAAATGACAAGTACTTTACTCAGTACGTCAGTCCTATAGATCCCAGGCTTGACAAGCCAATCGTAGACACGAGGTTGATAGAGGAGTTGGCATGATGGCACACTGGTACTCAGGCTTGTCTTTGTCTGCTTAGTACCTGTGTTTGTCTTGGAGAAAAACGCACACTAGATGGTGGTGTTGCTCAGGAACGGCAGTCAGACACTCCTTGATACTGTACCAGCAGGAACAATAGAATGTCTGTTTATTTATTTCTGTGTGTGGGGGGGGGGGGGGGGTCCTGACTTAAGGTGTCCGCATGCTTCCCAGCTGAAACAGTTCGGCAGCGTTTGTGCATATATTATGATGACGTTTTGGGCCGGGGCTACGGGGCTCTGGCCGGGGCTACGGGGCTCTGGCTGGGGCTCTGGCCGGGGCTACGGGACTCTGGGCGGGGCTACGGGACTCTGGGCGGGGTTTTATCTGCTGTTCCGGCTCACACTTTTTTTTCTGGAGGTAAACTGAAGGTCTGAAACCGACGCCCCTTCGTCAGTGATTGGTCAACAGTGGGGATTCTTCAATCAAAGTCTTTGCATGAAAACAAGTTCTCTCGTTGAACTCTTTCATAGAAAAATACTTCACCAGTCGTCTTAGTTCGATGTCAAATTGTGTCACCTAAGATCTCTTCAGCAAAAATGTCAATTAATGGCCGATTTTTCTCGAGTTACAAGATCTTGGATTAATTCTATTTTGAAGAAGTGTATACCGACTACGGCGACTCAAAATGGACAAACTACTATTGCCGCTTTTTCCAGCCAAGGTGTTTTAATGCGAACAGACTCGTTAGACTCGACGCCAGCTGAACTCTGACCTGCTCAGACACTTGTTTCTTAATGTATTCTGTCTGAGAGGCAGAGATCATGTTTGGGTTTCCTTTACTCAGACACTTGTTTCTTAATGTATTCTGTCTGAGAGGCAGAGAGACCATGTTTTGGGTTTCCTTTACTCAGACACTTGTTTCTTAATGTATTCTGTCTGAGAGGCAGAGACCATGTTTTGGGTTTCCTTTACTCAGACACTTGTTTCTTAATGTATTCTGTCTGAGAGGCAGAGAGACCATGTTTTGGGTTTCCTTTACTCAGACACTTGTTTCTTAATGTATTCTGTCTGAGAGGCAGAGACCATGTTTGGGTTTTCCACCTTGTAAATTTAACGACTTCTCATCCTCTCCTTCCCTCCCTCTCTCCCTCTGTTCTCTATCCCCATCTGTATCTCCTCCTCTGTCCCCCTCCCTTCCTCCTCCTCCCTCCCTTCTCTCATCTCCTCCTCTGTCCTCCTCTCTTTCCCCCTCTCTAGATTAAGGCGGTGACTCTGTCTATGGGGCAGAGGTTGTTGGTGCTGGAGGGTGACCAGCAGAGTAAAAGTCAGATGTGATGATGCATCTTGACAGTGATGGACCACACTACGTCATGGGGGGGGGGGGGTCTCTCGTACGTACACACAGTACTAAGTAACTCAACCCTCCCTCCCCATGTCTATCTAAATCCCACTTTGCCCTCTACCCCCCCTTTGTTAGTTCTGATGGGGAACAAACAGCCACAACCTGTTTGTTCCACAAGGTTTAAACACCTCTATCACAATAAATGGCGCCCTATTCCTTATATAGTGCACTACTTTAGACCAGAGCCCTATGGAACCCTATTCCCTATATAGTGCACTACTTTAGACCAGAGCCCTATTGGGTTAATTATTGAAATAGGGTGCCATTTGTGATGAAGCTATTGTTCCCTCCAAGCGGTTTGTGGTTTATGTCAAGTTGAGACTGTTCTGTGTGTTAGAACTCATAGTTTGGATACTGTTAACTGTTTTCTGTGTTAGAACTCATAGTTTGGATACTGTTAAGTGTTCTCATAGATCATGTGACTCTAAACAAAGCATTCATGAATAGAAACATGTCCTGTTGTCTTAAAGATATGCTTCCATTCTCTTTGTCTATGATGGGAATTGTATTCAACATGGCGGTTTCCAGGACACAGATTTAATCTGGAATTAAAAGCATTTTCTGTTTCTGTTAAGTCCTTGACTGAGTTTAGTCTGCCCCAAAATGTTGAACCTAATTCCATCATAAATAGCTGGCTAACTGCTTGATCCTGCTTTGTAGTTTCCCCTACTGGACTTTTTATTTATTTTTTTTTTTTTTTACCTTTATTTAACTAGGCAAGTCAGTTAAGAACAAATTCTTATTTTCAATGACGGCCTAGGAACAGTGGGTTAACTGCCTGTTCAGGGGCAGAACGACAGATTTGTACCTTGTCAGCTCGGGGGTTTGAACTTGCAACCTTCCGGTTACTAGTCCAACGCTCTAACCACTAGGCTACCCTGCCACCCCAGGCTTGTGTCTGGGGGAAACCAGGCCTTTATATCCCCTACTGGACTAGGCTTGTGTCTGGGGGGAACCAGGCCTTTATATACCCTACTGGACTAGGCTTGTGTCTGGGGGGAACCAGGCCTTTATATACCCTACTGGACTAGGCTTGTGTCTGGGGGGAACCAGGCCTTTATATCCCCTACTGGACTAGGCTTGTCTGGGGGGAACCAGGCCTTTATATACCCTACTGGACTAGGCTTGTGTCTGGGGGGAACCAGGCCTTTATATTCCCTACTGGACTAGGCTTGTGTCTGGGGGAAACCAGGCCTTTATATCCCCTACTGGACCAGGCTTGTGTCTGGGGGATGGACTAGGCTTGTGTCTGGGGGGAACCAGGCCTTTATATACCCTACTGGACTAGGCTTGTGTCTGGGGGGAACCAGGCCTTTATATCCCCTACTGGACTAGGCTTGTCTGGGGGGAACCAGGCCTTTATATACCCTACTGGACTAGGCTTGTGTCTGGGGGGAACCAGGCCTTTATATCCCCTACTGGACTAGGCTTGTCTGGGGGGAACCAGGCCTTTATATACCCTACTGGACTAGGCTTGTGTCTGGGGGGAACCAGGCCTTTATATTCCCTACTGGACTAGGCTTGTCTGGGGGGAACCAGGCCTTTATATCCCCTACTGGACTAGGCTTGTGTCTGGGGGGAACCAGGCCTTTATATTCCCTACTGGACTAGGCTTGTGTCTGGGGGAAGCCAGGCCTTTAATTCAGACATCATTCAAGCTATTATTTTTCACTTTTATCAGTTCTTTGTTGTTCAAAGTGATTTATATAAATAAAGTTATATAAAACATGATTCCTTTTTGTTTTTGGTATTTTTATAGTTGACATTAGAAAGCAGTTTCTCAGGGACAGAAGCACGTGGGTAAGGGGGAGGGGCCGGGGATGTCTGGTGTTTACGTGTTTGCTCTCTATTTACCAACAACAGCCCTTGGAGCTGACCTCCCCCATCACCCTCCCCTCATGTTCCCTCCCCCACCACGCGGTTTCAGTGTGCTGCCATAACAACCGCTAGGTTCTAGAGGATGACGTGGTGGTCCAACCAGCTGTATCCGCCCGTATCCAGGGGCAGGTTGCTATGGTAATAAAAAAAGGGAGCGCGTGCTGTGTTTTGCTGAGCGCCCGTTACCATCTCACCAGTGATTTCCAAGGTGAAAAAAAGCCTGTAAGACAACACACACTCAGGGTGTAGGGGAGGAGTCTGGTCCGTCTCACCGAGCCTGACGGGCCTAATCCCTGTGGGTGTGTGAGATGGTGTTTTTAACCCCTCCCTGACTCCCCTCTCCATTCCTCAGGCTCTTATCACTCTATTGCCGGGTAAAAACACACAACATTATCTGTCCGGACACGTGGTCTTTGTTCCCAGCAGGACATCTTTTTCTGTTCCCCCAGTAGAGGCTGAGTTGTCTGGGTACAGGCCAGCTGGTGGAGAGGGGTGCTGGTGGAGAGGGGTGCTGGTGGAGAGGGGTGCTGGTGGAGAGGGGTGCTGGTGGAGAGGGGTGCTGGTGGAGAGGCCAGCTGGTGGAGAGGCCAGCTGGTGGAGAGGCCAGCTGGGGAGAGGGGTGCTGGTGGAGACAGCTGTTTCTGCTCCCCCAGTAGAGGCTGAGCTGTCTGGGTACAGGCCAGCTGGGGGCAGGGGAGCTGGTGGAGGGACCTGGATGTGATCTGTTACGACCTCATAGGGCATTAGGGAGGATTGTCTTGACTCCCTGGTTGGTTCTTTTGTTTGTTTTGATACATTGAATGGGAATAGTGTGAAACTTTAAACCATTTCTTTTTTTCTTTTTTTTTCTCCTGTTTCAGGAAGTGATGTCACTGAGTACTGCCTATATATATGTATAAATATATGTGTTTATGTATATGTGTATAAATATATGTATATGTGTATGTGTATATATGTGTATATGTGTATAAATATGTGTGTATATGTATATATGTGTATATGTATATATGTATATGTATATATGTGTATATGTATATGTATATATGTGTATATGTGTATGTGTATAAATATATGTATATGTGTATAAATATATGTGTATATGTATATGTGTGTATGTGTATATGTATATGTGTATATACATATATCCCCACCTGGGATATTGATGACTGATGAAGACGTAAGGGTCAAAACATTGTTAATAAATATCACCCGGGAGCACGAACAGCAGTGTGGCGTTCTACTTTCTGTTTTCCTGTTTGATTTGATTTGAGGGCCCATTAATCTGTGTGTGAGAGAGAGACACGTCAACAGCAACCTAAAGGAAAATCCTCTGCATTATCATTAACAGCAGACTCATATATTTCCTCAATGAAAACAATGTACTGAGCAAACGTCAAACTGTATTTTTACCTTACTGCTGTACGACCGACCACGGATTCACCCTGCACACCCTAATTGAAAAACAAACCAAAACAAAGACAGTCTTCTCATGCTTGACTTAAAAAAAAACTTTTGACTCAATTTGGAATGAGGGTCTGCTGTACAGATTGATGCAATGTGGTGTTTGGGAGGAGTAACATGACATAAAATCACATGTACACAAACAAGTGCGGTTAAAATGGTCAAACATTTCTTTCCACGGGGTCGTGGGGTGAGACAGGGATGCTGCTTGAGTCCCACTCTCTTCAACATTTATATCAGTGAATTGGTGAGTCTCCCTCTCTCTCCCTTCTCCCTCTCTCTCTCTCCCCCTTCTCTCTCTCTCCCTTCTCTCTCTCTCTCTCCCTTCCCCCTCTCTCTCCCTTCCCTTCCCCTCTCTCTCTCTCCCTCTCTCCCTTCTCCCCCTCTCTCCCTTCTCCCTCTCTCTCCCCTTCTCCCTCTCTCTCCCTTCCCCCTCCCTCTCTCTCCCTTCCCCCTCCCTCTCTCTCCCTTCCCCCTCCCTCTCTCTCCCTTCCCCCCCTCCCTCTCTCTCCCTTCCCCCCCTCCTCTCTCTCCCTTCTCCCTCCCTCTCTCTCCCTTCTCCCCTCCCTCTCTCCCTTCCCCCTCCCTCTCTCTCCCTTCCCCCTCCCTCTCTCTCCCTTCCCCCTCCCTCTCTCTCCCTTCTCCCTCTCTCTCTCCCTTCCTCCCTCTCTCTCCTTCTCCCTTCTCCCTCTCTCTCCCTTCTCCCTTCCCCCTCCCTCTCTCTCTCTCTCCCTCCCCCTCTCTCTCTCTCTCTCTCCTCCTCCCTCTCTCCTCCTCCCTCCCTCCTTCTCCCCTCCTCCCTCCCTCTCTCTCCCCTCCTCCCTCCCTCTCTCTCCCCTCCTCCCTCCTCTCTCTCTCCCCTCCCTCCCTCTCTCTCTCTCTCTCCCTCCCCCCGCCCAGAAAGTCTGCTGCACCCGGCCTCACCTTACTAGAATCTGAAGTCAAATGTCTACCTGTTAGGAATAAATGACTAAACAATATCCCCATTATAAATAGAACCGTAACTAAGTAAACTTATACTCTGTTTTATATCTGATTAATAAGGAAGGGATTGTGGAGCATGAGAAGGGGGGTAATTAAATAAAATAAATACCATTCCAGCCAGGTTGGAGAAGACTGGAATTGTGGGGTTTTAAGTAAGCAAAAGGGGTCGTTAACCTATGGTTGAACCGACTCAACTTAGCTCTGGGATGTTTAGATAAGGCAGAGAGTGTTTTCCTGTGTTTTCCATTATCTGGAACTGTCTTCCAAATAGTGATGGATGAAGGTGAAGATTCCAGAAGTCTATAGATAGATGTGTGTCTGGAGTGAGCGAGCGAGCTAGTGGGTTGGAATTAACTTTTCAACTTGTTGGGTCCTGGTTGATAGGAGGAAAGACGTTTGTATATAAACTGTTGTTCGTGGTTACATGGCAGCGCGCTCCGAGAATAAATACGATTATCTAATTTTGATAAGACTGGTCTCTTGTCTATTTTATGCAAATAAGAATCTTACAAATTCTCATAAAATAGACTTAAGTGAATTCAATTTAATGAAAACATATTGGAATTATGAAATTACATGAACACTACATTTTGCTGATGATCTGGTGTTTGTCACTAACCAAGGAGGAACTAGTTCAACGGCTCAGCCGCGAAGTGTCAGACCACAGAACGAGACTGCAGAGGGATTAACTATGTTAAAAAATTATGTTTTTTAATTGTCCTCTGTTGCAACTCTCACTACTGAGTTCCAAACTGCCTCTGGAGATGTGTTTCCATGGCCGAGCAGCAGCACACAAGCCTAAGATCACCATGTGCTATGCCAAGCGTCGGCTGGAACGGTGTAAAGCTCGCCGCCATTGGACTCTGGAGTAGTGGAAACACGTTCTCTGGAGTGATGAATAACGCTTCACCATCTGGCAGTCCAACAGATGAATCTGGGTTTGGCGGATGCCAGGAGAACGCTACCTGCCCCAATGCATAGTGCCCACTGTAAAGTTTGGTGGAGGAGGAATAATGGTCTGGTGCTGTTTTTCATGGTTCGGGCCCCTTAGTTCCAGTGAAGGGAAATCTTAATGCTGCAGCATACAATGGCATTCTAGATGATTCTGTACTTCCAACTTTGTGGCAAAAGTTTGGGGAAGACCCGTTCCTGTTTCAGCATGACAAGAAATGGTTTGTCGATCGGTGTGGAAGAACTTGACTGGTCTGCACAGAGCCCTAACCTCAACCCCATCGAACACCTTTGGATTTAATTGAAACCCTGACTGCGAGCCAGGACTAATCGCCCAACATCAGTGCCCAAAGTCACTAATGCTCTTATGGCTGAATGGAAGCAAGTCCCAGCAGCAATGTTCCAACATCTAGTGGAAAGCCTTCCCAGAAGAGTGGAGGCTGTTATAGCAGCAATGTTCCAACATCTAGTGGAAAGCCTTCCCAGAAGAGTGGAGGCTGTTATAGCAGAAAATGGGGGACCAACTCCATATTAAAGCCCATGATTTTGGAATGAGATGTTCGATGAACAGGTGTCCACATACTTTTGGTAATGTGGTGTATTTCCCTCAGATTACAAAGACTCACAAATAATTTGAAACCACACCATCTTGATAAACTCCCATATCTACTGAGTGAAATACCACAGTGTGCCATCACAGCAGCAAGATTTGTGACCTGTTGCCACAAGAAAAGGGCAACCAGTGAAGAACAAACACCATTGTAAATACAACTCATATTTATGCTTATTTATTTTTGTACTTTCCTAACTATTTGCACATCGTTACAACACTGTATAGAGACATAATATGACATTTTAAAATCTCTTTTATTTAGGAACTTCTGTGAGTGTAATGTTTACTGTTCATTTTTGTTTATTTCACTTTTTGTTTATCTACCTCACTTGCTTTTGGCAATGTTAACATATGTTTCCCATGTCAACAAAGCCCTTTGAGTTAGACATGGAGAGAAAGAGCTGTTTGGCTGGTTGAATTGCACTGCGAGATGCAATTATCGCCGTTCCCTCACCCTCCCCCTGCCAGTCAACACACCGACTCTCTCTCCAAGTCCTCAGGGACTCCGGTTGAATAATGCAGAGGTGGTGTCAGAGAGAAAAACGAGCAGCCTCTCTTTCCATCCCTCCCATCCATTCACCTTCTGAAGCTATGTTGCCATGGAGCTTCTGAAGCAACAGCTCCCACAGCAGCCAATCACAGCCTTTCCTGCCTGTAAACACCTGGCCAATCACAGCCAGGCCCAATGCTACAGTTACCACAGACGTTGAGCAGCCGTTGGCTGAGAGAGCAGCCTTCTGATTGGTTTTCCTATTGGCGTTATTGAGGGATAGTGTCTGAGGGAGTGCCACCTGTGAGCTAACAGACCGGTCAAAAGCAGGAATACTAGGGAATAGGGCTGTAGTATAAAGTAGTGTTTTATATAGGGAATAGGGCTGTAGTATAAAGTAGTGTACTATATAGGGAATAGGGCTGTAGTATAGAGTAGTGTCCTATATAGGGAATTGGGCTGTAGTATAGAGTAGTGTACTATATAGGGAATAGGGCTGTAGTATAGAGTAGTTCTATATAAATAGGGGGTACCAGTACTTATATAGGGAATAGGGCTGTAGTATAAGTAGTGCCCTATATATTTTAGTGCCCAATATAGGGAATAGGGCTGAGATAAAGTAGTGCCCGATAGGAATAGGCTGTAGGTGTGCCCTATATAGGGAATACTGTTTAAAGGGCTAGTGTAATTCCCTATATGAATAGGTCTGTAGTATAAAGTAGTGCCCTATATAGGGAATAGGGCTGTAGTATAATGTAATTCCCTATATAGGGCTGTAGTATAATGTAATTCCCTATATAGGGCTGTAGTATAATGTAATTCCCTATATAGTATAGGCTATCTACTATATGCTTCATACCATTCTAGTATATCTACTCTGTTCATATCATTCTAGTATATCTACCTGAACATACCATTCTAGTATATCTACTCTGTTCATCATTCTAGTACTCTGTTCATACCATTGACATCACTGTTCATATCATTCTAGTATATCTACTCTGTTCATACCATTCTAGTATTCCCTGAACATATTTGTGACATTCTAGTATATCTACTCTGTTTTATCATTCTAGTATATCTACTCTGTTATACCACTAGTAATCACTCTGAACATATAGTATATCTACTCTGTTCATACCATTCTAGTATATCTCTTGTTCATATTCTAGTATATCTACTCTGTTCATATCATTCTAGTATATCTACTCTGTTCATATCATTCTAGTATATCTACTCTGTTCATATCATTCTAGTATATCTACTCTGAACATATTCTAGTATATCTACTCTGTTCATATCATTCTAGTATATCTACTCTGTTCATACCATTCTAGTATATCTACTCTACAATTCTAGTATATCTACTCTGTTCATATCATTCTAGTATATCTACTGCTGAACATACCATTTACTCTGTACTTTATCTACTCTAATATCATTCTAGTATATCACTCTGTTCATATCATTCTAGTATATCTACTCTGTTCATATCATTCTAGTATATCTACTCTGTTCATACCATTCTAGTATATCTACTCTGTAACTCTGTTCATACTGAACATATCATTCTAGTATATCTACTCTGTTCATATCATTCTAGTATATCTACTTGAACATAGTAATCTACTCTGTTCATATACCATTCTAGTATATCTACTCTGAACATACCATTCTAGTATATCTACTCTGTTCATATCATTCATTCTAGTATATACTCTGTTCATATCATTCTATATAGACATCATTTAGTATATCTATCTCATTTTATTTAGGAATCTTCTAGTATATCTACTCTGTTCATTATCATTGTAATGTATTTACTGTTCATATTTTGTATATCTATTTCATACTTTTTGTTTATTATCTATCATTCTAGTATATCTACTCTGTTCTCATTTAGTATATCTACTCTGTTCATACATTCTAGTATATCCCTGTTCAATTCAAAGCCCATTTGAGTTAGTTCATACCACTAGTATATCTACTCTGAACATATTCTAGTATATCTACTCTGTTCATACCATTCATATCTGTATATCTACTGCTGAACATATTCTAGTATATCTACTCTGTTCATATCATTCTAGTATATCTACTCTGTTCTCATTCTGAACATATTCTAGTATATCTACTCTGTTCATATCATTCTAGTATATCTACTCTGTTCATATCATTCTAGTATATCTACTCTGAACATATCATTCTAGTATATCTACTCTGTTCATATCATTCTAGTATATATCATATTCTAGTATATCTACTCTGATTCTAGTATATCACTCTGTTCATATCATTCTAGTATATCTACTCTGTTCATATCATTCTAGTATATCTACTCTGTTCATATCATTCTAGTATATCTACTCTGTTCATATCATTCTAGTATATCTACCTGTTCATATCATTCTAGTATATCAATATCACTAGTATATCTACTCTGTTCATATCCATCTACTGCTGAACATATCATTCCTACTCTGTTCATATCATTCTAGTATATCTACTCTGTTCATTTCATTCTAGTATATCTACTCTGTTTGAATCTACTGCTGTTCAGAGGTGGTATCAGAACATACCATTCTAGTATATCTACTCTGTTCATATATTCTAGTATATCGACATTCTTCCATCATGTTCATTCTAGTATATCTACTCTGTTCATATCTCCCACAGCAGCCAATCACATTCTAGTATATCTACTCTGTTCATATCATTCCACTCTGTTCATATCATTCTAGTATAGCTACTCTGTTCATGCCATTCTAGTATATCTACTCTGAAGCAAGTATATCTACTCTGCATACCACAACATTCTAGTATATCTACTCTGTTCATACCATTCTAGTATATCTACTCTGTTCATATCATTCTAGTATATCAATGAACACTCTGTTCATCATTCTAGTATATCTACTGAACTGTTCATATCATTCTAGTATATCTACTGCTGAACATATTCTAGTATATCTACTCTGTTCATATCATTCTGGTTCATATCATTCTAGCCAGTATATCTACTCTGCATATCATTCTAGTATATCTACTCTGTTCATATCATTCTAGTATATTACCTGTTCATATCATTTGACTCTGTTCATATCATTCTAGTATATCAACTGCTGGTCATGACTGCTCATATATTCTAGTATATCTACTCTGCATATCATTCTAGTATATCACTCTGTTCATATCATTCTAGTTTCTACTCTGTTCATATCATTCTAGTATATCTACTCTGTTCATATCATTCTAGTATATCTACTCCTGTTCATATCATTCTAGGGATATCATTCTAGTATATCTACTCTGTTCATAATTCTAGTATATCTACTCTGAACATATCATTCTAGTATATCTGGTTCATATCATTCTAGTATATCTACGGCCCTGAACATATCATTCAAATCTACTCTGTTCATTTCATTCTAGTATATCTACTCTGTTCATATCATTCTAGTATATCTACTGCTGTTCATATCATTCTAGTATATCTACTCTGAACATACCATTCTAGTATATCTACTCTGTTCATATTCTAGTATATCTACTCTGTTCATATCATTCTAGTATATCTACTCTGTTCATATTCTAGTATATCTACTCTGTTCATATCATTCTAGTATATCTACTCTGTTCATATCATTCTAGTATATCTACTCTGTTCATACCATTCTAGTATATCTACTCTGTTCATACCATTCTAGTATATCTACTCTGAACATACCATTCTAGTATATCTACTCTGTTCATACCATTCTAGTATATCTACTGCTGAACATATTCTAGTATATCTACTCTGTTCATATCATTCTAGTATATCTACTGCTGAACATATTCTAGTATATCTACTCTGTTCATATCATTCTAGTATATCTACTCCTGTTCATATCATTCTAGTATATCTACTGCTGAACATATTCTAGTATATCTACTCTGTTCATATCATTCTAGTATATCTACTCTGTTCATATCATTCTAGTATATCTACTCTGTTCATATCATTCTAGTATATCTACTCTGTTCATATCATTCTAGTATATCTACTCTGTTCATATCATTCTAGTATATCAACTGCTGAACATATTCTAGTATATCTACTCTGTTCATATCATTCTAGTATATCTACTCTGTTCATATCATTCTAGTATATCTACTCTGTTCATATCATTCTAGTATATCTACTCTGTTCATATCATTCTAGTATATCTACTCTGTTCATATCATTCTAGTATATCTACTCTGTTCATATCATTCTAGTATATCTACTCCTGTTCATATCATTCTAGTATATCTACTCTGTTCATATCATTCTAGTATATCTACTCTGTTCATATCATTCTAGTATATCTACTCTGTTCATATCATTCTAGTATATCTACTGCTGAACATATCATTCTAGTATATCTACTCTGTTCATATCATTCTAGTATATCTACTCTGTTCATTTCATTCTAGTATATCTACTGCTGTTCATATCATTCTAGTATATCTACTCTGAACATACCATTCTAGTATATCTACTCTGTTCATATTCTAGTATATCTACTCTGTTCATATCATTCTAGTATATCTACTCTGTTCATATTCTAGTATATCTACTCTGTTCATATCATTCTAGTATATCTACTCTGTTCATATCATTCTAGTATATCTACTCTGTTCATACCATTCTAGTATATCTACTATGGGCATTCTAGTATATCTATGAACATACCATTCTAGTATATCCCTGTTCATACCATTCTAGGCTGAACATATTCTAGTATATCTACTCTGTTCATATCATTCTAGTATATCTACTGCTGGCTGTAGTATAATGTAATTTCTAGTATATCTAGTTCATATCATTCTAGGCTGAACATATTCTAGTATATCTACTCTGTTCATATCATTCTAGTATATCTACTCTGTTATATCATTCTAGTATAATTCTGTTCATATCATTCTAGTATATCTACTCCTGTTCATATCATTCTAGCTGTTCATATCATTCTAGTATATCTATGTTCATATCATTCTAGTATATCTACTCTGTTCATATCATTCTAGTATATCTACTCCTGTTCATATCATTCTAGTATATCTACTCTGTTCATATCATTCTAGTATATCTACTGTTCATATCATTCTAGTATATCTACTCTGTTCATATCATTCTAGTATATCAACTGCTGATATTCTAGTATATCTACTCTGTTCATATATCTACTCTGTTCATATCATTCTAGTATATCTACTCTGTTCATATCATTCTAGTATATCTACTCTGTTCATATCATTCTAGTATATCTACTCTGTTCATATCATTCTAGTATATCTACTCTGTTCATATCATTCTAGTATATCTACTCTGTTCATATCATTCTAGTATATCTACTCTGTTCATATCATTCTAGTATATCTACTGCTGAACATATCATTCTAGTATATCTACTCTGTTCATATCATTCTAGTATATCTACTCTGTTCATTTCATTCTAGTATATCTACTCTGTTCATATCATTCTAGTATATCTACTCCTGTTCATATCATTCTAGTATATCTACTCTGAACATACCATTCTGTATATCACTCTGTTCATACCATTCTAGTATATCTACTCTGTTCATATCTACTCTGCTCATTTCATTCTAGTATATCTACCATTCTGTTCTACTCTGTTCATATCATTCTAGTATATCTACTGCTGAACATATCATTCTAGTATATCTACTCTGTTCATACCATTCTAGTATATCTACTCTGTTCATATCATTCTAGTATATCTACTCTGTTCATATCATTCTAGTATATCTACTCTGCTCATACCATTCTAGTATATCTACTCTGTTCATATCATTCTAGTATATCTACTCTGTTCATATCACTCTGTTCATATCATTCTAGTATATCTACTCTGTTCATATCATCATTCTAGTTATATTCTATCTCTGTTCATATCATTCTAGTATATCTACTCTGTTCATATTCTAGTATATCTACTCTGTTCATATTCTAGTATATCTACTCTGTTCATACCATTCTAGTATATCTACTCTGTTCATATCATTCTAGTATATCTACTCTGTACATATCATTCTAGTATATCTACTCTGTTCATATCATTCTAGTATATCTACTCTGTTCATATCATTCCTAGTATTTCTAGTGTAAATTAATCTGGTGTAGATACTCAGAGATTGCATCTGTTTTGCTGTTTAGGTTGTTTATCGGTTTAATCATTTGTGTACTTTGTTTGACATTTTACTTAATTGTTACAGCTAGTAACAAACATGCTGCACTGTGTGTACGCTAAATTTTGATCATATTTTGATTTATTGACTAGTTCATGAGGAGTGTCTGCCCCTATCCTCTCTCTGCGTTTGCAAGAGTGTGTCAGCGTACAGTAAGTTGATCGTCTGTTTTTCTCAGACACAAAGGCAGTTCCAGACCCTATGCCACCACCCTGCGTAGTGTGTGTGTGCATGTGTGTGGAGAGAGAGGGGGGAGATGGGCAGAGAGAGAGAGAAAGATGGACGGAGAGGCAGACAGAGAGAGAGCAAGAGGCAGGCGGAAACATAGGGAGTGAAAGAGAGCGAGAGAAAGACAGAGCCAGGGAGGGGTAGAGGGAGAAGGAGACAGCCAGGGAGGGGTAGAGGGAGAAGGAGACGGCCAGGGTAGGGGGAGGGAGAAGGAGACAGGGAGGGGTAGAGGGAGAAGACGGCCAGGGGAGGAGGGCCAGGGAGGGGTAGAGGGAGAAGGAGACGGCCAGGGAGGGGTAGAGGGAGAAGGAGACGGCCAGGGAGGGGTAGAGGGAGAAGGAGACGGCCAGGGAGGGGTAGAGGGAGAAGGAGACGGCCAGGGAGGGGAGAGGGAGAAGGAGACAGCCAGGGAGGGGTAGAGGGAGAAGGAGACAGCCAGGGAGGGTAGAGGGAGAAGGAGGCCAGGGAGGGGAGGGGGAGAAGGAGACAGCCAGGGAGGGAGGGGTAGAGGGAGAAGGAGACAGCCAGGAGACAGCCAGGGAGGGGTAGAGGGAGAAGGAGAGCCAGGGGGGGTAGAGGGAGAAGGAGACAGCCAGGGAGGGGTAGGGAGAAGGAGACAGCCAGGGGGAGGGGTAGAGGGAGAAGGAGACAGCCAGGGAGGGGTAGAGGGGAGGAGACAGCCAGGGAGGGGTAGAGGGAGAAGGAGACAGCCAGGGAGGGGTAGAGGGAGAAGGAGACAGCCAGGGAGGGGTAGAGGGAGAAGGGAGAGGGAAGGAGACAGCCAGGGAGGGGTAGAGGGAGAAGGAGGGGCCAGGGGGAGGGGTAGAGGGAGAAGGAGACAGCCAGGGGGAGGGGTAGAGGGAGAAGGAGACAGCCAGGGAGGGTAGAGGGAGAAGGAGACAGCCAGGGAGGGGAGGGAGGAGACAGCCAGGGAGGGGTAGAGGAGAAGGAGACAGCCAGGGAGGGGTAGAGGGGAAGGAGACAGCCAGGGAGGGTAGAGGGAGAAGGAGACAGCCAGGGAGGGAGGGGTAGAGGGAGAAGGGGAGACAGCCAGGGCCAGGGAGGGGTAGAGGGAGAAGGAGACAGCCAGGGAGGGGTAGAGGGAGGGAGAGCCAGGGAGGGGTAGAGGGAGAAGGAGACGGCCAGGGAGGGGGAGGGAGAAGGAGACAGCCAGGGAGGGGGTAGAGGGGGAGAAGGAGAGGAGACAGCCAGGGAGGGGACAGCCAGGAGGGAGGGGTAGAGGGAGAAGGAGCCAAGGAGGGGTAGAGGGAGGAGAGAAGGAGTCAGCCAGGGAGGAGACAGCCAGGGGTAGAGGGAGAAGGAGACAGCCAGGGAGGGGTAGAGGGAGAAGGAGACAGCCAGGGAGGGGTAAATAAATAAATAAATTATTCATGTATTTTTAGCCAGATCCTAATTGGTATGTTGAATTCGATGTTATTTTTAATGGCATGGAAGTTAACCCAGAGTGTTTTCAGGCTCCTAGACTGTAGTTAACCCAGAGTGTTTTCAGGCTCCTAGACTGTAGTCAACCCAGAGTGTTTTCAGGCTCCTAGACTGTAGTTAACCCAGAGTGTTTTCAGGCTCCTAGACTGTAGTTAACCCAGAGTGTTTTCAGGCTCCTAGACTGTAGTTAACCCAGAGTGTTTTCAGGCTCCTAGACTGTAGTTAACCCAGAGTGTTTTCAGGCTCCTAGACTGTAGTTAACCCAGAGTGTTTTCAGGCTCCTAGACTGTAGTTAACCCAGAGTGTTTTCAGGCTCCTAGACTGTAGTTAACCCAGAGTGTTTTCAGGCTCCTAGACTGTAGTTAAGTGTTTTCAGGCTCCTAGACTGTAGTGTTTTCAAGCTCCTAGACTGTAGTTAACCCAGAGTGTTTTCAGGCTCCTAGACTGTAGTTAACCCAGAGTGTTTTCAGGCTCCTAGAGTGGTCCTGGTGTGTAGTGTGTTTATCACCCTTTCTGGCCAGTCTGTGTCTAAGCTATAGGGGTCTGTGTCATCGTCTGTTTCTGGTGCTACTGCGGTGATTTGGCTCTCACTGTCCCCTTTGGTAAACAAAGGGCTTAGACCCTAATACCCCCCCCGGCTCTCAGCGGCTCAGCCACACCGATTTAACCAGGGGGTCCAGTTTTTTCCTGCGTGCATGTCTCACAGAACCCCCCACCTTTCTTTGTCTGGTCGTGACAGAGAACGGTTTATGGACCGCGGCGCCGTACTTGAGTGGATTAACATGGGGGGGGGGGGGGGGGTTTGATCAGTACCAAGAGGTCGTTCAGCTGTGGTGTTGGTTTCATGACCACCACAGATGTCTTGTGGGAAATGGATACAGCGTTGGGAGAAGCCACAGAAGGCCGTGTCTGTGTCCTCATCACCCTACTGGGTTCCACATTCTTCTTTACCAAGTCTGTCTGTCCAGAGGATTTCGTACAAATTAACCTTAACATTTGATTTGATCAATGTTTTGTTTTTTAGTGACATTAACATCAGATTTATTTGGTTTCTATTTATAAAACTGGATTATATTGGCAAATGTATAGTATGAATAGCATTTCAGGAATGTTCATTAAAAGGTTGGGTACACACACACACACACACACACAGTGTCTACTGACACACACAGACACACAGTGTCTACTGACACACACACACACACACACACACAGTGTCTACTGACACACACACACACACACACAGTGTCTACTGACACACACACACACACACAGTGTCTACTGACACACACACACACACACACTGACACACACACACACACAGTGTCTACTGACACACACACACACACACACACACACACACACAGTGTCTACTGACACACACACACACACACAGTGTCTACTGACACACACACACACACACACAGTGTCTACTGACACACACACACACACACACAGTGTCTACTGACACACACACACACACAGTGTCTACTGACACACACACACAGTGTCTACTGACACACACACACACACACACACACACACACACACAGTGTCTACTGACACACACACACACACACACAGTGTCTACTGACACACACACACACACAGTGTCTACTGACACACACACACACACACACACACACAGTGTCTACTGACACACACACACACACACACAGTGTCTACTGACACACACACACACACAGTGTCTACTGACACACACACACACACAGTGTCTACTGACACACACACACACACACAGTGTCTACTGACACACACACACACACACAGTGTCTACTGACACACACACACACACAGTGTCTACACACACACACACACAGTGTCTACTGACACACACACACACACACAGTGTCTACTGACACACACACACACACACCAGTTCTGTCTACTGACACACACACACACACACCAGTTCTGTCTACTGACACACACACACACACACCAGTTCTGTCTACTGACACACACACACACACACACCAGTTCTGTCTACTGACACACACACACACCAGTTCTGTCTACTGACACACACACACACCAGTTCTGTCTACTCACACACACACACACACACACACACACCAGTTCTGTCTACTGACACACACACACACCAGTTCTGTCTACTGACACACACACACACACCAGTTCTGTCTACTCACACACACACACACACCAGTTCTGTCTACTGACACACACACACACACCAGTTCTGTCTACTGACACACACACACACACCAGTTCTGTCTACTGACACACACACACACCACCAGTTCTGTCTACTCACACACACACACACACACACAGTGTCTACTGACACACACACACACACCAGTTCTGTCTACTCACACACACACACACACACAGTGTCTACTGACAAGCCCCCAGACAAGGGGCCTGTGGTGTAGAAGGAGCAGACAGAGACATCGTGGATTTAGTATAAATATTTAAAATATTTCATAAGGCATCATAAAAAATCTCTCAACGCACAAAATAAAAAATACACATTACAAAAAGCATTACTAAAGAACGTGACTCAAATCCAAATCAATATGAATATTGACAACATCAAAAAAGATTTACAAAGACATTTCTTAGTTTAAAAAAAAAAAAATCTTTTTTTAACATTTACATATTAAAACTGTTTTGCATGCAGATTTGGCCAGGTATGAAAGAGAAGCCTCTCAACAGTGAGAAGCCCTGGGTATGAAAGAGAAGCCTCTCAACAGTGAGAAGCCCTGGGTATGAAAGAGAAGCCTCTCAACAGTGAGAAGCCCTGGGTATGAAAGAGAAGCCTCTCAACAGTGAGAAGCCCTGGGTATGAAAGAGGAGCCTCTCAACAGTGAGAAGCTCTGGGTATGAAAGAGAAGCCTCTCAACAGTGAGAAGCCTTGTGTATGAAAGAGAAGCCTCTCAACAGTGAGAAGCCCTGTGTATGAAAGACCCATCTCAACAGTGAGAAGCCCTGTGTATGAAAGACCTATCTCAACAGTGAGAAGCCCTGTGTATGAAAGACCTATCTCAACAGTGAGAAGCCCTGGGTATGAAAGAGAAGCCTCTCAACAGTGAGAAGCCCTGGGTATGAAAGAGAAGCCTCTCAACAGTGAGAAGCCTTGTGTATGAAAGAGAAGCCTCTCAACAGCGAGAAGCCCTGTGTATGAAAGAGAAGCCTCTCAACAGCGAGAAGCCCTGTGTATGAAAGAGAAGCATCTCAACAGCGAGAAGCCCTGTGTACAGTAAATGGAAGCATCAGTTAGTCCAAGACGGTGAATATATGAATGTAAAATCTTAGTGACACTAGAGTCCATAATTAGAACATGTGGTATTCACAGGTAACGTTCTTCACCGGTTCCATTTGTCCAGAACACCTTGGCAATACCGGCAGGCAGAACACACACACAATACTATTATAGCACAGACTACAGTCAGAATTACTTAAGGTGACATGAATCATTCAGCTCTCTGTGTGTGTGTGTCACTCAGCTCTCTCTCTCTCTCTGTGTGTGTCACTCAGCTCTCTCTCTCTCTGTGTGTCGCTCAGCTCTCTCTGTGTCACTCAGCTTTTCTCTCTCTCTCTGTGTGTCACTCAGCTCTCTCTGTGTCACTCAGCTCTCTCGCTCTCTCTCTCTCTGTGTGTCACTCAGCTCTCTCTCTCTTTGTGTGTGTGTCACTCAGTTCTCTCTGTCTCTCTCTCTGTCACTCAGCTCTCTCTCTCTCTGTCACTCAGCTCTCTCTCTCTCTCTGTCTGTCACTCAGCTCTCTCTCTCTCTCTCTGTGTGTCACTCAGCTCTCTCTGTCTCTCTCTCTGTCACTCAGCTCTCTCTCTCTGTCACTCAGCTCTCTCTCTCTCTCTCTCTCTGTGTCACTCAGCTCTCTCTGTCTCTCTCTCTGTCACTCAGCTCTCTCTCTCTCTCTCTGTCACTCAGCTCTCTCTCTCTCTCTCTGTCACTCAGCTCTCTCTGTCTCTCTCTCTGTCACTCAGCTCTCTCTCTCTCTCTGTGTGTGTCTGTCACTCAGCTCTCTCTGTCTCTCTCTCTCTGTCACTCAGCTCTCTCTCACAGCACAATATACAACAATGACAGGTAACACTGTGGAGCTTGGTTGGTCACGTGTTCCAGTCACCGGTGTCACAACAAAGGCCTTTAGTCAGCCGAAACACTCGTTGACAAAGTGGCATTTTATCCACCTTAATCTGTCTCTGTCTTTAATGTTTAATGCATTAATTACTATTATTATTACAATAGTTTATCTCTATAACACCAAGAGGGTCTCTAGAGTCGTAGTGTTGTCATGGCGACTGCCTCAGCAGAGGACGAAATCCAAGGCTGCTCAGGAGTGAACTCTCTCAAAAACGACCCCACCCTATATCCCCTCGTTTCATAGTGCACTACTTTGGACCAGAGCCACATCATCATCTTTGTACCGCTACCCACAATGCTTCAGCAGAGGGTCTTGAGCGCCCGGAGGCGCAGAGCAGCGTCTGCATGTGGTAAGGGGGCGGAGACACCAGATCCTCCTCCACCGCTTGCTCCGCCCTGAAACTGAACGGCTGGAAGGGGCCCTTCTTCTTCAGGATCTGACCGATGCCCATAGAGGGGAACTTACTGTGCTGGGGGCTGTCTGGCTCAACGCTGCCCCCGGTGGACGGAGGACTGAACGCAGAGGACGGGTTGAGGGGACTGAAGGCTGATTTGGGCGGGGAGAAGGCAGAACCTCCCGGGGGGCTGCCGAAGATACTAGGGGGGTTGTCACCCGAGTTAGAGGAGGAGTTTTTTGGCTGGGGGTTGACGATGAGGACGGGGGGGCTGGGGATAGTCGCCTTTTTTAGGTAGGACGAATCAGGGTGGAAGGCTGAGACGTGTCGCGGAGGAGAGAAGGTCCCATTGGTCAGTTTGTACCAGGGTGTGGCCGAGGCGGGGACCACGACGTCGTCGATTGTCTCAGCTTTGGCGAGGGAGTCGTAGGAGTGCATGCCGATTGGAGACGGAGCCGGTGGGGCGGGGATGTGGTCAGGGCTGGTATTGGCTGCCTGGAGGGTTTCTAGGTGCCTGGTTGGCTGGGACGTGCGGGGGAAGAGGGGGTGGATCTCTAGGTATTCCATGGAGGATGAGGCAACGGTGCCGGACGGGGCGAGAGGAGAGGCACGGTGGAAGTTACCCGTTACCGCTCGCAGCAGACCTGAGAGAGATGAGGAGAGAGAGGAAGAGTGTTACCTTCTGGGCTGACGTGTATCCACACAACGGTGGTCTTTTTACCCTAAAATAAAACCAATCAGTCCATGAGACTGGAACACTCAACACCTCTTGGAAAGCCATACTGGTGTGTCTCTGGCATGAAAATGTGTGTAAATGTCTCACTGAATATGTTATGGCTAGATTTTCAGAAGACTGAGGCGGGTTTTCCTCTAACTTTTTACCTAGACATCCCTTGTAGAGGGATGGAGGGGAGGGGTGGGATGGAGGGGAGGGAGGGATAGGATGGAGGGATGGAGGGGAGAGGTGGAGGGAGGGATGGAGTTGAGGGATTGAGGGGAGGGATGGGATGGAGTGGAGGGATAGGATGGACTGATGGAGTGGAGGGGAGGGATGGAGTGGAGGGGTGGAGGTCCATTGTTGTTGAGAGCAGTCAGTGCCTGTCTGTTTGTCTGTCTGTCTGAGTGTGTTTCTCTCTCTCTGGTCTCACCATTCCTGTGCTTCTTCTCCTTGCTCGGGCCCTTGCTGACGGCCAGGTAGACAGGAGTCTGTTTAGGAGGGATGGTGACCTTCTCTACGTGTTTCCTCCACTGGGTCTGGAAGTACTCATTCTTCTCTGTCTTCTTCTCCTTCTCCTGGTACACCTTCTCCTGGAGGACAGAGACGTTATTTCAACGTTTATTCAACCTGGTACACCTTCTCCTGGAGGACTGAGACGTTATTTCAATGTTTATTCAACATGGTACACCTTCTCCTGGAGGACAGAGACGTTATTACAACGTTTATACAACCTGGTACACCTTCTCCTGGAGGACAGAGACGTTATTACAACGTTTATACAACCTGGTACACCTTCTCCTGGAGGACAGAGATGTTATTTCAACGTTTATTCAACGTGTCCTGGAGGACTGAGACGTTATTTCAACGTTTATTCAACCTGGTACACCTTCTCCTAGAGGACTGAGACGTTATTTCAACGTTTATCCAACATGGTACACCTTCTCCTGGAGGACAGAGACGTTTATTCAACCTGGTACACCTTCTCCTGGAGGACAGAGACGTTATTTCAACGTTTATCCAACATGGTACACCTTCTCCTGGAGGACTGAGACGTTATTTCAATGTTTATACAACATGGTACACCTTCTCCTGGAGGACTGAGACGTTATTTCAACGTTTATCCAACATGGTACACCTTCTCCTGGAGGACTGAGACGTTTATCCAACCTGGTACACCTTCTCCTGGAGGACAGAGACGTTATTTCAACATGGTACACCTTCTCCTGGAGGACTGAGACGTTTATCCAACCTGGTACACCTTCTCCTGGATGACAGAGACGTTATTTCAACGTTTATCCAACATGGTACACCTTCTCCTGGAGGACTGAGACGTTTATCCAACCTGGTACACCTTCTCCTGGAGGACAGAGACGTTATTTCAACGTTTATCCAACATGGTACACCTTCTCCTGGAGGACTGAGACGTTTATCCAACCTGGTACACCTTCTCCTGGAGGACATCAAGCTTCCTCACTCAACAGAAACAGGCTCCTGCCATATGAGCCGTTCGGGCTCTGACAAGACTTACCTTACATTGTTATTAAAACATTACAATGCATATTATAACAATGTCATTCAAGCATTATTCTAGAGTTACGCCTACTGCTTTTCGTGCAGAGAATATAATCACAGTAAGCTCCTGTCATTAACAGGTGGTTTCCTTACATTACAGTAAGTTCCTGTTATTAACAGGTGGTTTCCTTACATCACAGTAAGTTCCTGTTATTAACAGGTGGTTTAACAGAGTATAATTACATTAGCTCCTGTCAGTAAGCTCCTGTTCCTGTTATTAACAGGTGGTTTCCTTACATTACAGTATATAATTAAGTTCCTGTTATTAACAGGTGGTTTCCTTACATCACAGTAAGTTCCTGTTATTAACAGGTGGTTTAACAGAGAATATAATTACAGTAAACTCCTGTTATTAACAGGTGGTTTAACAGAGAATATAATTACAGTAAGTTCCTGTCATTAACAGGTGGTTTAACAGAGAATATAATCAGTAATATACATCACAGTAAGTTCCTGTTATTAACAGGTGGTTTCCTTACATCACAGTAAGTTCCTGTTATTAACAGGTGGTTTCAGAGAATATACATCACAGTAAGGTTTAACAGGTGGAGAATATAATCACAGTAAGCTCCTGCTATTAACAGGTGGTTTAACAGAGAATATAATCACAGTAAGCTCCTGTCATTAACAGGTGGTTTCCTTACATTACAGTAAGTTCCTGTTATTAACAGGTGGTTTCCTTACATTACAGTAAGTTCCTGTCATTAACAGGTGGTTTCCTTACATTACAGTAAGTTCCTGTTATTAACAGGTGGTTTAACAGAGAATATAATCACAGTAAGCTCCTGTCATTAACAGGTGGTTTCCTTACATTACAGTAAGTTCCTGTTATTAACAGGTGGTTTCCTTACATTACAGTAAGTTCCTGTCATTAACAGGTGGTTTCCTTACATTACAGTAAGTTCCTGTTATTAACAGGTGGTTTCCTTACATCACAGTAAGTTCCTGTTATTAACAGGTGGTTTAACAGAGAATATAATTACAGTAAGTTCCTGTTATTAACAGGTGGTTTAACAGAGAATATAATTACAGTAAGTTCCTGTCATTAACAGGTGGTTTAACAGAGAATATAATTACGGTAAGCTCCTGTTATTAACAGGTGGTTTAACAGAGAATATAATTACAGTAAGTTCCTGTCATTAACAGGTGGTTTAACAGAGAATATAATTACGGTAAGCTCATGTCATTAACAGGTGGTTTCCTTACATTACAGTAAGTTCCTGTCATTAACAGGTGGTTTCCTTACATTACAGTAAGTTCCTGTTATTAACAGGTGGTTTAACAGAGAATATCATTACAGTAAGTTCCTGTTATTAACAGGTGGTTTAACAGAGAATATAATTACAGTAAGCTCCTGTTATTAACAGGTGGTTTCCTTACATTACAGTAAGTTCCTGTTATTAACAGGTGGTTTCCTTACATTACAGTAAGATCCTGTCATTAACAGGTGGTTTAACAGAGAATATAATTACAGTAAGTTCCTGTTATTAACAGGTGGTTTAACAGATAATATAATTACAGTAAGTTCCTGTCATTAACAGGTGGTTTAACAGAGAATATAATTACGGTAAGCTCCTGTCATTAACAGGTGTTTTCCTTACATTACAGTAAGTTCCTGTCATTAACAGGTGGTTTCCTTACATCACAGTAAGTTTCTGTTATTAACAGGTGGTTTCCAGAGAATACATCACAGTAAGTTTCTGTTATTAACAGGTGGTTTAACAGAGAATATAATTACAGTAAGTTCACTGTCATTAACAGGTGTTTTCCAGGTACATTACAGTAAGTTCCTGTCATTAACAGGTGGTATCCTTACATTACAGTAAGCTCCTGTCATTAACAGGTGGTTTCCTTACATCACAGTAAGTTTCTGTTATTAACAGGTGGTTTAACAGAGAATATAATTACAGTAAGCTCCTGTTATTAACAGAGAATAGGTGGTTTAACAGAGAAGAGAATATAATTACAGTAAGTTCCTGTCATTAACAGGTGTTTTTACATTACAGTAAGTTCCTGTCATTAACAGGTGGTTTAACAGAGAAAATAATTACATTACAGTAAGTTCCTGTCATTAACAGGTGGGTAAGTTCCTGTTATTAACAGGTGGTTTAACAGAGAATATAATTACAGTAAGCTCCTGTCATTAACAGGTGGTTTCCTTAACATTACAGTAAGTTCCTGTTATTAACAGGTGGTTTAACAGAGAATATAATTACAGTAAGTTCCAGGTGGTTTAACAGAGAATATAATTACAGTAAGCTCCTGTTATTAACAGGTGGTTTCCTTACATTACAGTAAGTTCCTGTTATTAACAGGTGGTTTCCTTACATTACAGTAAGCTCCTGTTAGAGGTGGTTTTTCCAGAGAATCATTAACAGGTGGTTTAACAGAGAATATAATTACAGTAAGTTCCTGTTATTAACAGGTGGTTTAACAGAGAATATAATTACAGTAAGTTCCTGTCATTAACAGGTGGTTTAACAGAGAATATAATTACGGTAAGCTCCTGTCATTAACAGGTGTTTTCCTTACATTACAGTAAGTTCCTGTCATTAACAGGTGGTTTCCTTACATCACAGTAAGTTTCTGTTATTAACAGGTGGTTTAACAGAGAATATAATTACAGTAAGTTCCTGTCATTAACAGGTGGTTTAACATTAGAGAATATAATTACAGTAAGTTCCTGTTATTAACAGGTGGTTTCAGAGAATACATTACAGTAAGTTCCTGTTATTAACCTGTTTAACAGAGAAATATAAACTGTTTGTTTCCTTACATTACAGTAAGTTCCTGTTATTAACAGGTGGTTTAACAGAGAATATACATTACAGTAAGTTTCCTGTTATTAACAGGTGGTTTAACAGAGAATATAATTACAGTAAGTTCCTGTTATTAACAGGTGGTTTAACAGAGAATATAATTACAGTAAGTTCCTGTCATTAACAGGTGGTTTAACAGAGAATATAATTACAGTAAGTTCCTGTCATTAACAGGTGGTTTAACAGAGAATATAATTACAGTAAGTTCCTGTTATTAACAGGTGGTTTAACAGAGAATATTACATTACTGTTATTAACAGGTGGTTTCTCCAGAGAATATAATTACAGTAAGCTCCTGTTATTAACAGGTGGTTTCCTTACATTACAGTAAGCTCCTGTCATTAACAGGTGGTTTACAGTAAGTTACATTACAGGTGGTAAGTTCCTGTTATTAACAGGTGGTTTAACAGAGAATATCATTACAGTAAGTTCCTGTTATTAACAGGTGGTTTAACAGAGAATATAATTACAGTAAGCTCCTGTTATTAACAGGTGCTTTCCTTACATTACAGTAAGTTCCTGTTATTAACAGGTGGTTTCCTTACATTACAGTAAGATCCTGTCATTAACAGGTGGTTTAACAGAGAATATAATTACAGTAAGTTCCTGTTATTAACAGGTGGTTTAACAGATAATATAATTACAGTAAGTTCCTGTCATTAACAGGTGGTTTAACAGAGAATATAATTACGGTAAGCTCCTGTCATTAACAGGTGTTTTCCTTACATTACAGTAAGTTCCTGTCATTAACAGGTGGTTTCCTTACATCACAGTAAGTTTCTGTTATTAACAGGTGGTTTAACAGAGAATATAATTACAGTAAGTTCCTGTCATTAACAGGTGTTTTCCTTACATTACAGTAAGTTCCTGTCATTAACAGGTGGTATCCTTACATTACAGTAAGCTCCTGTCATTAACAGGTGGTTTTACAACAGAGAATATAATTCTCTGTTATTAACAGGTGGTTTAACAGAGAATATAATTACAGTAAGTTCCTGTATTAACAGGTGGTTTTCCTTACATTACAGTAAGTTCCTGTCATTAACAGGAGAATCCTTAATTACAGTAAGTTCCTGTCATTAACAGGTGGTTTCCTTACATTACAGTAAGTTTCTGTCATTAACAGGTGGTTTAACAGAGAATATAATTACAGTAAGTTCCTGTTATTAACAGGTGGTTTTTATAATTACAGTAAGTTCCTGTCATTAACAGGTAAGGTTTAACAGAGAGAATATATACGGTAAGCTCCTGTCATTAACAGTAAGTTCCTGTCATTAACAGGTGGTTTCCTTACATTACAGTAAGTTCCTGTTATTAACAGGTGGTTTAACAGAGAATACATTACAGTAAGTTCCTGTCATTAACAGGTTGTTTTCCTTAACATTACAGTAAGTTCCTGTCATTAACAGGTGGTTTCTTACATTACAGTAAGTTCCATTAACAGGTGGTTTAACAGAGAATATCATTACAGTAAGTTCTGTTATTAACAGGTGGTTTAACAGCTCCTGAGAATATAATTACAGTAACTGAGGTGGTTTAACAGATAATTACAGTAAGTTCCTGTTATTAACAGGTGGTTTCCTACATTACAGTAAGTTCCTGTTATTAACAGGTGGTTTAACAGAGAATATAATTACAGTAAGTTCCTGTTATTAACAGGTGGTTTAACAGAGAATATAATTACAGTAAGTTCCTGTCATTAACAGGTGGTTTAACAGAGAATATAATTACAGGTAAGCTCCTGTTCATTAACAGGTGAGAATATACATTACAGTAAGTTCCTGTCATTAACAGGTGGTTTCAGAGAATATAATTCACAGTAAGTTCCTGTTATTAACAGGTGGTTTTTAACAGAGAATATAATTACAGTAAGTTCCTGTTATTAACAGGTGTTTCAGAGAATTATTACAGTTCCTGTCATTAACAGGTGGTTTCCTTACATTACAGTAAGTTCCTGTCATTAACAGGTGGTTTCCTTAATTACAGTAAGCTCCTGTCATTAACAGGTGGTTTAACAGAGAATACATACAGTAAGTTCCTGTTATTAACAGGTGGTTTAACAGAGAATATAATTACAGTAAGTTCCTGTTATTAACAGGTGGTTTAACAGAGAATATAATTACAGTAAGTTCCTGTTATTAAGTCAGGTGGTTTCAGAGAATATAATTACAGTAAGTTCTGTCATTAACAGGTGGTTTAACAGAGAATATAATCACAGTAAGCTCCTGTCATTAACAGGTGGTTTCCTTACATTACAGTAAGTTCCTGTTATTAACAGGTGGTTTCCTTACATCACAGTAAGTTCCTGTTATTAACAGGTGGTTTAACAGAGTATATAATTACAGTAAGCTCCTGTCATTAACAGGTGGTTTCCTTACATTACAGTAAGTTCCTGTTATTAACAGGTGGTTTCCTTACATCACAGTAAGTTCCTGTTATTAACAGGTGGTTTAACAGAGAATATAATTACAGTAAACTCCTGTTATTAACAGGTGGTTTAACAGAGAATATAATTACAGTAAGTTCCTGTCATTAACAGGTGGTTTAACAGAGAATATAATCACAGTAAGTTCCTGTTATTAACAGGTGGTTTCCTTACATTACAGTAAGTTCCTGTTATTAACAGGTGGTTTCCTTACATCACAGTAAGTTCCTGTTATTAACAGGTGGTTTAACAGAGAATATAATCACAGTAAGCTCCTGCTATTAACAGGTGGTTTAACAGAGAATATAATCACAGTAAGCTCCTGTCATTAACAGGTGGTTTCCTTACATTACAGTAAGTTCCTGTTATTAACAGGTGGTTTCCTTACATTACAGTAAGTTCCTGTCATTAACAGGTGGTTTCCTTACATTACAGTAAGTTCCTGTTATTAACAGGTGGTTTAACAGAGAATATAATCACAGTAAGCTCCTGTCATTAACAGGTGGTTTCCTTACATTACAGTAAGTTCCTGTTATTAACAGGTGGTTTCCTTACATTACAGTAAGTTCCTGTCATTAACAGGTGGTTTCCTTACATTACAGTAAGTTCCTGTTATTAACAGGTGGTTTAACAGAGAATATAACATCACAGTAAGTTCCTGTTATTAACAGGTGGTTTAACAGAGAATATAATTACAGTAAGTTCCTGTTATTAACAGGTGGTTTAACAGAGAATATAATTACAGTAAGTTCCTGTCATTAACAGGTGGTTTAACAGAGAATATAATTACGGTAAGCTCCTGTTATTAACAGGTGGTTTAACAGAGAATATAATTACAGTAAGTTCCTGTCATTAACAGGTGGTTTAACAGAGAATATAATTACAGTAAGCTCATGTCATTAACAGGTGGTTTCCTTACATTACAGTAAGTTCCTGTCATTAACAGGTGGTTTCCTTACATTACAGTAAGTTCCTGTTATTAACAGGTGGTTTAACAGAGAATATCATTACAGTAAGTTCCTGTTATTAACAGGTGGTTTAACAGAGAATATAATTACAGTAAGCTCCTGTTATTAACAGGTGGTTTCCTTACATTACAGTAAGTTCCTGTTATTAACAGGTGGTTTCCTTACATTACAGTAAGATCCTGTCATTAACAGGTGGTTTAACAGAGAATATAATTACAGTAAGTTCCTGTTATTAACAGGTGGTTTAACAGATAATATAATTACAGTAAGTTCCTGTCATTAACAGGTGGTTTAACAGAGAATATAATTACGGTAAGCTCCTGTCATTAACAGGTGTTTTCCTTACATTACAGTAAGTTCCTGTCATTAACAGGTGGTATCCTTACATTACAGTAAGCTCCTGTCATTAACAGGTGGTTTCCTTACATCACAGTAAGTTTCTGTTATTAACAGGTGGTTTAACAGAGAATATAATTACAGTAAGTTCCTGTCATTAACAGGTGTTTTCCTTACATTACAGTAAGTTCCTGTCATTAACAGGTGGTATCCTTACATTACAGTAAGCTCCTGTCATTAACAGGTGGTTTCCTTACATCACAGTAAGTTTCTGTTATTAACAGGTGGTTTAACAGAGAATATAATTACAGTAAGCTCCTGTTATTAACAGGTGGTTTAACAGAGAATATAATTACAGTAAGTTCCTGTTATTAACAGGTGGTTTAACAGAGAATATAATTACAGTAAGTTCCTGTCATTAACAGGTGGTTTAACAGAGAATATAATTACGGTAAGCTCCTGTCATTAACAGGTGGTTTCCTTACATTACAGTAAGTTCCTGTTATTAACAGGTGGTTTAACAGAGAATATAATTACAGTAAGCTCCTGTTATTAACAGGTGGTTTCCTTACATTACAGTAAGCTCCTGTCATTAACAGGTGGTTTCCTTACATTACAGTAAGTTCCTGTTATTAACAGGTGGTTTAACAGAGAATATCATTACAGTAAGCTCCTGTTATTAACAGGTGGTTTCCTTACATTACAGTAAGTTCCTGTCATTAACAGGTCGTTTCCTTACATTACAGTAAGCTCCTGCTATTAACAGGTGGTTTCCTTACATTACAGTAAGCTCCTGCTATTAACAGGTGGTTTAACAGAGAATATAATTACAGTAAGCTCCTGTTATTAACAGGTGGTTTAACAGAGAATATCATTACAGTAAGCTCCTGTTATTAACAGGTGGTTTCCTTACATTACAGTAAGTTCCTGTCATTAACAGGTCGTTTCCTTACATTACAGTAAGCTCCTGCTATTAACAGGTGGTTTAACAGAGAATATAATTACAGTAAGTTCCTGTTATTAACAGGTGGTTTCCTTACATTACAGTAAGCTCCTGTTATTAACAGGTGGTTTAACAGAGAATATAATTACAGTAAGCTCCTGTCATTAACAGGTGGTTTCCTTACATTACAGTAAGTTCCTGTTATTAACAGGTGGTTTCCTTACATCACAGTAAGTTCCTGTTATTAACAGGTGGTTTAACAGAGAATATAATTACAGTAAGTTCCTGTCATTAACAGGTGGTTTAACAGAGAATATAATTACAGTAAGCTCCTGTCATTAACAGGTGGTTTCCTTACATTACAGTAAGTTCCTGTCATTAACAGGTGGTTTCCTTACATTACAGTAAGTTCCTGTTATTAACAGGTGGTTTAACAGAGAATATCATTACAGTAAGTTCCTGTTATTAACAGGTGGTTTAACAGAGAATATAATTACAGTAAGCTCCTGTTATTAACAGGTGGTTTCCTTACATTACAGTAAGTTCCTGTTATTAACAGGTGGTTTCCTTACATTACAGTAAGCTCCTGTCATTAACAGGTGGTTTCCTTACATTACAGTAAGTTCCTGTTATTAACAGGTGGTTTAACAGAGAATATCATTACAGTAAGTTCCTGTTATTAACAGGTGGTTTCCTTACATCACAGTAAGTTCCTGTTATTAACAGGTGGTTTAACAGAGAATATAATTACAGTAAGTTCCTGTCATTAACAGGTGGTTTAACAGAGAATATAATTACAGTAAGTTCCTGTCATTAACAGGTGGTTTAACAGAGAATATAATTACGGTAAGCTCCTGTCATTAACAGGTGGTTTCCTTACATTACAGTAAGTTCCTGTCATTAACAGGTGGTTTCCTTACATTACAGTAAGTTCCTGTTATTAACAGGTGGTTTAACAGAGAATATAATTACAGTAAGCTCCTGTTATTAACAGGTGGTTTAACAGAGAATATAATTACAGTAAGTTCCTGTTATTAACAGGTGGTTTCCTTACATTACAGTAAGTTCCTGTCATTAACAGGTGGTTTCCTTACATTACAGTAAGCTCCTGCTATTAACAGGTGGTTTCCTTACATTACAGTAAGCTCCTGCTATTAACAGGTGGTTTAACAGAGACTATAATTACAGTAAGCTCCTGTCATTAACAGGTGGTTTCCTTACATTACAGTAAGCTCCTGTTATTAACAGGTGGTTTAACAGAGAATATAATTACAGTAAGCTCCTGTTATTAACAGGTGGTTTAACAGAGAATATAATTACAGTAAGCTCCTGTCATTAACAGGTGGTTTCCTTACATTACAGTAAGCTCCTGTCATTAACAGGTGGTTTCCTTACATTACAGTAAGTTCCTGTTATTAACAGGTGGTTTAACAGAGAATATCATTACAGTAACTCCTGTTATTAACAGGTGGTTTCCTTACATTACAGTAAGTTCCTGTCATTAACAGGTGGTTTCCTTACATTACAGTAAGCTCCTGCTATTAACAGGTGGTTTCCTTACATTACAGTAAGCTCCTGCTATTAACAGGTGGTTTAACAGAGAATATAATTACAGTAAGTTCCTGTTATTAACAGGTGGTTTCCTTACATTACAGTAAGCTCCTGTTATTAACAGGTGGTTTAACAGAGAATATAATTACAGTAAGCTCCTGTTATTAACAGGTGGTTTAACAGAGAATATAATTACAGTAAGCTCCTGTCATTAACAGGTGGTTTCCTTACATTACAGTAAGTTCCTGTTATTAACAGGTGGTTTAACAGAGAATATAATTACAGTAAGCTCCTGTTATTAACAGGTGGTTTAACAGAGAATATAATTACAGTAAGTTCCTGTTATTAACAGGTGGTTTAACAGAGTATATAATTACAGTAAGCTCCTGTCATTAACAGGTGGTTTCCTTACATTACAGTAAGCTCCTGTTATTAACAGGTGGTTTAACAGAGAATATAATTACAGTAAGCTCCTGTTATTAACAGGTGGTTTAACAGAGAATATAATTACAGTAAGTTCCTGTTATTAACAGGTGGTTTAACAGATAATATAATTACAGTAAGCTCCTGTCATTAACAGGTGGTTTCCTTACATTACAGTAAGCTCCTGTCATTAACAGGTGGTTTCCTTACATCACAGTAAGTTCCTGTCATTAACAGGTGGTTTCCTTACATTACAGTAAGTTCCTGTTATTAACAGGTGGTTTCCTTACATTACAGTAAGCTCCTGTTATTAACAGGTGGTTTAACAGATAATATAATCACAGTAAGTTCCTGTTATTAGCAGGTGGTTTCCTTACATTACAGTAAGTTCCTGTTATTAACAGGTGGTTTCCTTACATTACAGTAAGTTCCTGTTATTAACAGGTGGTTTAACAGAGAATATAATTACAGTAAGTTCCTGTTATTAACAGGTGGTTTAACAGAGAATATAATTACAGTAAGTTCCTGTTATTAACAGGTGGTTTCCTTTAAGGGAAAAACAGTGTTGTTCTACAGATATTTACAGTCTCAAGTGTTCTGATCTATTTGGTCCTGTTAGTGAAGGACCAGTCCTGTTAGTGAAGGACCAGTCCTGTTAGTGAAGGCCTAGTCCTGTTAGTGAAGGACCAGTCCTGTTAGTGAAGAACCAGTCCTGTTAGTGAAGGACCAGTCCTGTTGGTGAAGGATTAGTCCTGTTAGTGAAAAACCAGTCCTGTTAGTGAAGGACCAGTCCTGTTAGTGAAGAACCAGTCCTGTTAGTGAAGGATTAGTCCTGTTAGTGAAAAACCAGTCCTGTTAGTGAAGGACCAGTCCTGTTAGTGAAGAACCAGTCCTGTTAGTGAAGGACCAGTCCTGTTGGTGAAGACCCAGTCCTGTTAGTGAAGGAATAGTCCTGTTAGTGAAGGACCAGTCCTGTTAGTGAAGGCCTAGTCCTGTTAGTGAAGGACCAGTCCTGTTAGTGAAGGACCAGTCCTGTTATTATCTTGTCCAGATGTGTTTCTAGTGAAGGCCCAGTCCTGTTAGTGAAGGCCCAGTCCTGTTAGTGAAGACCCAGTCCTGTTAGTGAAGACCCAGTCCTGTTAGTGAAGAACTAGTCCTGTTAGTGAAGGACCAGTCCTGTTAGTGAAGGACCAGTCCTGTTAGTGAAGGACCAGTCCTGTTAGTGAAGGACCAGTCCTGTTAGTGAAGGACCAGTCCAGTTAGTGAAGGACCAGTCCTGTTAGTGAAGGACCAGTCCTGTTAGTGAAGGAATAGTCCTGTTAGTGAAGGACCAGTCCTGTTAGTGAAGACCCAGTCCTGTTAGTGAAGGAATAGTCCTGTTAGTGAAGGACCAGTCCTGTTAGTGAAGGCCTAGTCCTGTTAGTGAAGGCCCAGTCCTGTTAGTGAAGGCCCAGTCCTGTTAGTGAAGGCCCAGTCCTGTTAGTGAAGACCCAGTCCTGTTAGTGAAGACCCAGTCCTGTTAGTGAAGACCCAGTCCTGTTAGTGAAGAACTAGTCCTGTTAGTGAAGGACCAGTCCTGTTAGTGAAGGACCAGTCCTGTTAGTGAAGGACCAGTCCTGTTAGTGAAGGACCAGTCCTGTTAGTGAAGGACCAGTCCTGTTAGTGAAGTACCAGTCCTGTTAGTGAAGTACCAGTCCTGTTAGTGAAGGACCAGTCCTGTTATTACCTTGTCCAGATTGAATTAGCAGCTCTTTGTCATATCTTCTTAAAGTATTAGGATGGACAACAAAGGATCGGCTGTACTCCAGGTGTTGTTTACCCTAACCTGGCCTGTACTCCAGGTGTTGTTTACCCTAACCTGGCCTGTACTCCAGGTGTTGTTTACCCTAACCTGGCCTGTACTCCAGGTGTTGTTTACCCTAACCTGGCCTGTACTCCAGGTGTTGTTTACCCTAACCTGGCCTGTACTCCAGGTGTTGTTTACCCTAGCCTGTACTCCAGGTGTTGTTTACCCTAACCTAGCCTGTACTCCAGGTGTTGTTTACCCTAACCTAGCCTGTACTCCAGGTGTTGTTTACCCTAACCTAGCCTGTACTCCAGGTGTTGTTTACCCTAACCTGGCCTGTACTCCAGGTGTTGTTTACCCTAGCCTGGCCTGTACTCCAGGTGTTGTTTACCCTAGCCTAGCATGTACTCCAGGTGTTGTTTACCCTAGCCTAGCCTGTACTCCAGGTGTTGTTTACCCTAACCTAGCCTGTACTCCAGGTGTTGTTTACCCTAACCTAGCCTGTACTCCAGGTGTTGTTTACCCTAGCCTAGCCTGTACTCCAGGTGTTGTTTACCCTAGCCTAGCCTGTACTCCAGGTGTTGTTTACCCTAACCTAGCCTGTACTCCAGGTGTTGTTTACACTAACCTAGCCTGTACTCCAGGTGGTGTTTACCCTAACCTAGCCTGTACTCCAGGTGTTGTTTACCCTAGCCTGTACTCCAGGTGTTGTTTACCCTAGCCTGTACTCCAGGTGTTGTTTACCCTAGCCTGTATTCCAGGTGTTGTTTACCCTAACCTGTATTCCAGGTGTTGTTTACCCTAACCTGTATTCCAGGTGTTGTTTACCCTAGCCTGTATTCCAGGTGTTGTTTACCCTAACCTAGCCTGTAAGTGTGTTATTATAAAGTGTAGTGTTTCCTAACCTACCCTGTACTCCTTGGAGAGCCTCTTCATCTTGTTGTTGAGCAGGAAGTAGACAGCCAGAGTGTGACAGGCTCTGTTGGTGAGCACGGCACTCAGCACCTCGCTGTGTTTGTAGCCCATCCTCTCTGTCATATGCAGTAATACCATGTGGTTGATCTCCTCAATGTGGATCCTAGAGAGACAGAGAGACGTCAGCCATCAGACCTGTGTATGTACCTGTTGAGGTAGGGTGCTTCAGTGTTAGCGTTAGCCATCAGACCTGTGTGTGTGTACCTGTTGAGGTAGGGTGCTTCAGTGTTAGCGTTAGCCATCAGACCTGTGTGTGTGTGTACCTGTTGAGGTAGGGTGCTTCAGTGTTAGCGTTAGCCATCAGACCTGTGTGTGTGTACCTGTTGAGGTAGGGTGCTTCAGTGTTAGCGTTAGCCATCAGACCTGTGTGTGTGTGTACCTGTTGAGGTAGGGTGCTTCAGTGTTAGCGTTAGCCATCAGACCTGTGTGTGTGTACCTGTTGAGGTAGGGTGCTTCAGTGTTAGCGTTAGCCATCAGACCTGTGTGTGTGTACCTGTTGAGGTAGGGTGCTTCAGTGTTAGCGTTAGCCATCAGACCTGTGTGTGTGTACCTGTTGAGGTAGGGTGCTTCAGTGTTAGCGTTAGCCATCAGACCTGTGTGTGTGTACCTGTTGAGGTAGAGTGCTCCAGTGTTAGCGTTAGCGTTAGCCAGTTGACCTGTGTGTGTACCTGTTGAGGTAGGGTGCTTCAGTGTTAGCCAGTTGACCTGTGTGTGTACCTGTTGAGGTAGGGTGCTTCAGTGTTAGCCAGTTGACCTGTGTGTGTACCTGTTGAGGTAGGGTGCTTCAGTGTTAGCCAGTTGACCTGTGTGTGTATACCTGTTGAGGTAGAGTGCTCCAGTGTTAGCGTTAGCCAGTTGACCTGTGTGTGTGTATACCTGTTGAGGTAGGGTGCTCCAGTGTTAGCGTTAGCCAGTTGTAGCCAGGAGTCAGACATGACCTGGTGGATGTTGGGTCTCTTAGCTGGATCTGGTTCTAACAGCTTCTTCATTAGACAGATGGCCGCTGTGGAGAGAGGGGGAGAGAGAGGAGAGGGAGAGGGGGATGGGGGGAGAGAGAGGAGGGGAGGGAGAGAGAGAGATGAAAGGAGAGAGAAAGAGAGAGAGAGAGATGGAGAGAGAGACAGATGGAGAGACAGAGAGAGGGGGAGAGAGAGAGAGAGAGACAGAGAGAGGGATATAGAGAGAGAAATGGAAAGAGACAAAGAGAGAGAAGAGGGAATGGGGTGAGAATTTGTTAAAGCTACAATCTGGGATTTGAAAAACAAGAAAACTGCTGCCAGCCACTTGTTTTGGCACATTTGTTTTCTGTGTCTGTCTCTGTGCGCTCGTCTCTGTGTGCTCGTCTCTGTGCGCTCGTCTCTGTGCGCTCGTCTCTGTGCTCTCGTCTCTGTGTGCGCTCGTCTCTGTGCTCTCGTCTCTGTGCTCTCGTCTCTGTGCGCTCGTCTCTGTGCTCTCGTCTCTGTGTGCGCTCGTCTCTGTGCGCTCGTCTCTGTGCTCTCGTCTCTGTGTGCTCTCGTCTCTGTGCGCTCGTCTCTGTGCTCTCGTCTCTGTGCTCTCGTCTCTGTGCTCTCGTCTCTGTGCGCTCGTCTCTGTGCTCTCGTCTCTGTGTGCGCTCGTCTCTGTGCGCTCGTCTCTGTGCTCTCGTCTCTGTGTGCTCTCGTCTCTGTGTGCTCTCGTCTCTGTGCGCTCGTCTCTGTGCTCTCGTCTCTGTGCTCTCGTCTCTGTGCTCTCGTCTCTGTGCTCTCGTCTCTGTGTGCTCTCGTCTCTGTGCTCTCGTCTCTCTGTGCTCTCGTCTCTGTGTCTGTCTCTGTGCTCTCGTCTCTGTGCTCTCGTCTCTGTGCTCTCGTCTCTGTGCTCTCGTCTCTGTGCTCTCGTCTCTGTGTGCTCTCGTCTCTGTGCGCTCGTCTCTGTGTGCTCTCGTCTCTGTGCTCTCGTCTCTGTGCGCTCGTCTCTGTGTGCTCTCGTCTCTGTGCTCTCGTCTCTGTGCTCTCGTCTCTCTGTGCTCTCGTCTCTGTGCGCTCGTCTCTGTGCTCTCGTCTCTGTGCTCTCGTCTCTGTGCTCTCGTCTCTGTGCTCTCGTCTCTCTGTGCTCTCGTCTCTGTGCTCTCGTCTCTGTGCTCTCGTCTCTGTGCTCTCGTCTCTGTGCGCTCGTCTCTGTGCTCTCGTCTCTGTGCGCTCGTCTCTGTGCTCTCGTCTCTGTGCTCTCGTCTCTGTGCTCTCGTCTCTGTGCTCTCGTCTCTGTGCGCTCGTCTCTGTGCTCTCGTCTCTGTGCTCTCGTCTCTGTGCTCTCGTCTCTGTGCGCTCGTCTCTGTGTGCTCTCGTCTCTGTGCGCTCGTCTCTGTGCGCTCGTCTCTGTGCTCTCGTCTCTGTGCTCTCGTCTCTGTGCTCTCGTCTCTCTGTGCTCTCGTCTCTGTGTGCTCTCGTCTCTGTGCTCTCGTCTCTGTGCGCTCGTCTCTGTGCGCTCGTCTCTGTGTGTACCTGTAGAGAGAGAGGGCGGTAGAGGGTTCATATCCTTGTCCACCATCTTCTGGTGCAGAGCCCTGAGACTGAAGGGCTCCACGGTGAAGGGAAGGCTGCCGGTCAGCATGGCGTACATGTTCACTCCTCTGTAAGGGACAACATGCACAGGAACGTTACCCACCCGTGTACAACACTCACCCAGCCACCAATAAATGAGTTCTAGTGATGGAAACAGGAACGTCACCCAGCCGTGTACAACACTCACCCAGCCACCAATAAATGTCATAATAAATTAGTTCTAGTGAACTGGTTGAGAAGTGATCTCGTAGTTCGAATAGATACTGTTTACAGTCTAGAAGTATTTATTCTGACAGAGAAATAGGGTGTGTGAATGACATGAGACGTATTGTTGTAGACATGAGACGTATTGTTGTAGACATGAGACGTAGTTGTTGTAAACGGTAGACATGAGACGTAGTTGTTGTAAACGGTAGACATGAGACGTATTGTTGTAAACGGTAGACATGAGACGTAGTTGTTGTAAACGGTAGACATGAGACGTATTGTTGTAGACATGAGACGTATTGTTGTAGACATGAGACGTATTGTTGTAAACGGTAGACATGAGACGTAGTTGTTGTAAACGGTAGACATGAGACGTATTGTTGTAAACGGTAGACATGAGACGTATTGTTGTAAACGGTAGACATGAGACGTATTGTTGTAGACATGAGACGTATTGTTGTAAACGGTAGACATGAGACGTATTGTTGTAAACATGAGACGTATTGTTGTAAACGGTAGACATGAGACGTATTGTTGTAGACATGAGACGTATTGTTGTAAACGGTAGACATGAGACGTATTGTTGTAGACATGAGACGTATTGTTGTAAACGGTAGACATGAGACGTATTGTTGTAAACGGTAGACATGAGACGTATTGTTGTAAACGGTAGACATGAGACGTATTGTTGTAAACGGTAGACATGAGACGTATTGTTGTAAACGGTAGACATGAGACGTATTGTTGTAAACGGTAGACATGAGACGTAGTTGTTGTAAACGGTAGACATGAGACGTATTGTTGTAAACGGTAGACATGAGAAGTAGTTGTTGTAAACGGTAGACATGAGACGTAGTTGTTGTAAACGGTAGACATGAGACGTATTGTTGTAAACGGTAGACATGAGACGTAGTTGTTGTAAACGGTAGACATGAGACGTATTGTTGTAAACGGTAGACATGAGACGTATTGTTGTAAACGGTAGACATGAGACGTATTGTTGTAAACGGTAGACATGAGACGTATTGTTGTAAACGGTAGACATGAGACGTATTGTTGTAAACGGTAGACATGAGACGTAGTTGTTGTAAACGGTAGACATGAGACGTATTGTTGTAAACGGTAGACATGAGACGTAGTTGTTGTAAACGGTAGACATGAGACGTAGTTGTTGTAAACGGTAGACATGAGACGTATTGTTGTAAACGGTAGACATGAGACGTATTGTTGTAAACGGTAGACATGAGACGTAGTTGTTGTAAACGGTAGACATGAGACGTATTGTTGTAAACGGTAGACATGAGACGTAGTTGTTGTAAATGGTAGACATGAGACGTAGTTGTTGTAAACGGTAGACATGAGACGTATTGTTGTAAACGGTAGACATGAGACGTAGTTGTTGTAAACGGTAGACATGAGACGTATTGTTGTAAACGGTAGACATGAAACGTATTGTTGTGAACGGTAGACATGAGACGTATTGTTGTAGACATGAGACGTATTGTTGTAAACGGTAGACATGAGACGTAGTTGTTGTAAACGGTAGACATGAGACGTAGTTGTTGTAAACGGTAGACATGAGACGTATTGTTGTAAACGGTAGACATGAGACGTATTGTTGTAAACGGTAGACATGAGACGTATTGTTGTAAACGGTAGACATGAAACGTATTGTTGTAGACATGAGACGTATTGTTGGAAACGGTAGACATGAGACGTAGTTGTTGTAAACGGTAGACATGAGACGTATTGTTGTAAACGGTAGACATGAGACGTATTGTTGTAAACGGTAGACATGAGACGTATTGTTGTAGACATGAGACGTATTGTTGTAAACGGTAGACATGAGACGTATTGTTGTAAACATGAGACGTATTGTTGTAAACGGTAGACATGAGACGTATTGTTGTAGACATGAGACGTATTGTTGTAAACGGTAGACATGAGACGTATTGTTGTAAACGGTAGACATGAGACGTATTGTTGTAAACGGTAGACATGAGACGTAGTTGTTGTAAACGGTAGACATGAGACGTATTGTTGTAAACGGTAGACATGAGACGTATTGTTGTAAACGGTAGACATGAGACGTATTGTTGTAAACGGTAGACATGAGACGTATTGTTGTAAACGGTAGACATGAGACGTAGTTGTTGTAAACGGTAGACATGAGACGTATTGTTGTAAACGGTAGACATGAGACGTAGTTGTTGTAAACGGTAGACATGAGACGTATTGTTGTTGACAAACGTAGTTGTTGTAAACGGTAGACATGAGACGTATTGTTGTAAACGGTAGACATGAGACGTAGTTGTTGTAAACGGTAGACATGAGACGTATTGTTGTAAACGGTAGACATGAGACGTATTGTTGTAAACGGTAGACATGAGACGTATTGTTGTAAACGGTAGACATGAGACGTATTGTTGTAAACGGTAGACATGAGACGTATTGTTGTAAACGGTAAACGGTAGACATGAGACGTAGTTGTTGTAAACGGTAGACATGAGACGTATTGTTGTAAACGGTAGACATGAGACGTAGTTGTTGTAAACGGTAGACATGAGACGTAGTTGTTGTAAACGGTAGACATGAGACGTATTGTTGTAAACGGTAGACATGAGACGTAGTTGTTGTAAACGGTAGACATGAGACGTATTGTTGTAAACGGTAGACATGAAACGTATTGTTGTGAACGGTAGACATGAGACGTATTGTTGTAGACATGAGACGTATTGTTGTAAACGGTAGACATGAGACGTAGTTGTTGTAAACGGTAGACATGAGACGACAGTTAGTTGTTGTAAACGGTAGACATGAGACGTATTGTTGTAAACGGTAGCAGATGAAACATGGTTATTGTTGTGAACGGTAGACATGAGACGTATTGTTGTAGACATGAGACGTATTGTTGTAAACGGTAGACATGAAACGTATTGTTGTGAACGGTAGACATGAGACGTATTGTTGTAGACATGAGACGTAGTGGTTAGCAGATGGTTAGCAGATGTTATTGGTCACATACACATGGTTAACAGATGTTATTGGTCACATGGTTAGCAGATGTTATTGGTCACATGGTTAACAGATGTTATTGGTCACATACACATGGTTAGTAGATGTTATTGGTCACATGGTTAGCAGATGTTATTGGTCACATAGACATGGTTAGCAGATGTTATTGGTCACGTGGTTAGCAGATGTTATTGGTCACATACACATGGTTAGTAGATGTTATTGGTCACATGGTTAACAGATGTTATTGGTCACATACACATGGTTAGCAGATGTTAATGGTCACATGGTTAGCAGGTGTTATTGGTCACATACACATGGTTAGCAGATGTTATTGGTCACATGGTTAGCAGGTGTTATTGGTCACATACACATGGTTAGCAGATGTTATTGGTCACATACACATGGTTAGCAGATGTTAATGGTCACATACACATGGTTAGCAGATGTTATTGGTCACATACACATGGTTAGCAGATGTTATTGGTCACATGGTTAGCAGGTGTTATTGGTCACATACACATGGTTAGCAGATGTTATTGGTCACATACACATGGTTAGCAGATGTTATTGGTCACATGGTTAGCAGATGTTATTGGTCACATAGACATGGTTAGCAGATGTTATTGGTCACATACACATGGTTAGCAGATGTTATTGGTCACATGGTTAGCAGGTGTTATTGGTCACATACACATGGTTAGCAGATGTTATTGGTCACATACACATGGTTAGCAGATGTTAATGGTCACATGGTTAGCAGATGTTATTGGTCACATACACATGGTTAGCAGATGTTATTGGTCACATACACATGGTTAGCAGATGTTATTGGTCACATACACATGGTTAGCAGATGTTATTGGTCACATACACATGGTTAGCAGATGTTATTGGTCACATACACATGGTTAGCAGATGTTAATGTAAACGCTTGTGCTTCTAGTTCCGACCGTGCAGTAATAACCAACGAGTAACCTAGCTATTAACCTGTTGCTCCTACCCTCTACTTTTTTGAACATTTTGTTAAAAATCGCGCAACATTTCAGCGCCCTGCTACTCATGCCAGGAATATAGTACGTTCATATGGTTAGAATGTGTGGATAGGAAACCCTCGGACGTTTTTAAAACTGGTTAAATCACGACTGTGGCTATAACATAACGTGCGTTACATCGGAAAGCGCAGGAAAACCTGATCACAGAAAATGGAAATAAATATCCTTGCGCCACTTCCAGCAATTGTTAACAGTGAGCCGAATTAGATAAGACCGAGCATTCAACTCCCACAGCATCCCCATGTTGTCTAGAGTCTTGTGAATTGAATCATCTTTGATTCTTGGTTGAACCGAAACAGGGGCACCACTTACCTCCGGTCTCCGCCCAGATCATTCCGGAAGAGCTCTCTCGTGAAATTTTTTCCAAGACGACAGCTAATGATTTTTACATCGCCTAAGGATGATTTTTATCGCTTATTAACGTTTACTAATACCTAAAGTAGCATTACAAACGTATTTGAAGTGTTTTGTGAAAGTTTATCGTCTACTTTTTGAATTTAAAAAAATGACGTTACGTTGTGAAATCGCTGTTTTTTTCGTTTATCACACAGTCTACATATAACGATATCTTGGCTTTATATGGCCCGATTTAATCGAAATAAAGACCCAATAGTGTTTATGGGACATCTAGGAGTGCCAACAAAGAAGATGGTGAAAGGTAATGACTGTTTTCTATTTTATTGTGCGGTTTGTGTAACGCCGAAATGCTAATTATTTTGTTTACGTCCCCTGCTGTGCTTTTGTGTTGTAGTGTATTGGTGCATGCTATCAGATAATAGCTTCTCATGCTGTCGCCGAAAAGCATTTTAAAAATCTGACTTGTTGCCTGGATTCACAACGAGTGTAGCTTTAATTTGATACCCTGCATGTGTATTTTAATGAACTTTTGAGTTTTAATTAATACTATTAGCATTTAGCGTAGCGCATTTGCATTTCCAGAGCTCTAGTTGGGACGCAAGCATCCCAAGTAGAAGCAAGAGGTTTTAAGAAATAACGTGTAAAAAAAAACCCAGAGCATACTCACATGGACCAGACGTCCACCTTGGGGCCGTACTTCTTGCGGGACAGTAGTTCTGGAGCAGCGTAGGCGGGACTCCCGCATTGCGTACTGAACGGGTCTGAGTAACCCAGGATCCCTGCACAGTTACTGAGACCAAAATCTGCAGGGGAGGAGACAGGTTCTGAATGTCATTTAGGTGTGAAAGAGGGAGGAGCAACATAAAGACAGAACTAGTTAGAAAGGTGGAAAAACAAGGACATTTCTAAGTGACCCCAAACTTCTGAACGTTATTAATGAGCTGTTTGGTTTTATAATGTATATTATCTGTTATTAATGAGCATGGATGGTTAAAAAATGAGTTCTATCACTGGAGACACCAGAGGTTCTGTCTGACCCAGCTACTGGAGACACCAGAGGTTCTGTCTGACCCAGCTACTGGAGGCACCAGAGGTTCTGTCTGACCAAGCTACTGGAGACACCAGAGGTTCTGTCTGACCAAGCTACTGGAGACACCAGAGGTTCTGTCTGACCCAGCTACTGGAGACACCAGAGGTTCTGTCTGACCCAGCAACTGGAGGCACCAGAGGTTCTGTCTGACCAAGCTACTGGAGACACCAGAGGTTCTGTCTGACCCAGCTACTGGAGACACCAGAGGTTCTGTCTGACCCAGCTACTGGAGACACCAGAGGTTCTGTCTGACCCAGCTACTGGAGACACCAGAGGTTCTGTCTGACCCAGCTACTGGAGACACCAGAGGTTCTGTCTGACCCAGCTACTGGAGACACCAGAGGTTCTGTCTGACCCAGCTACTGGAGACACCAGAGGTTCTGTCTGACCCAGCTACTGGAGACACCAGAGGTTCTGTCTGACCCAGCTACTGGAGACACCAGAGGTTCTGTCTGACCCAGCTACTGGAGACACCAGAGGTTCTGTCTGACCCAGCTACTGGAGACACCAGAGGTTCTGTCTGACCCAGCTACTGGAGACACCAGAGGTTCTGTCTGACCCAGCTACTGGAGACACCAGAGGTTCTGTCTGACCCAGCTACTGGAGACACCAGAGGTTCTGTCTGACCCAGCTACTGGAGACACCAGAGGTTCTGTCTGACCCAGCTACTGGACACCAGAGGTTCTGTCTGACCCAGCTACTGGAGACACCAGAGGTTCTGTCTGACCCAGCTACTGGAGCACCAGAGGTTCTGTCTGACCCAGCTACTGGAGACACCAGAGGTTCTGTCTGACCCAGCTACTGGAGACACCAGAGGTTCTGTCTGACCCAGCTACTGGACACCAGAGGTTCTGTCTGACCCAGCTACTGGAGACACCAGAGGTTCTGTCTGACCCAGCTACTGGACACCAGACACCAGAGGTTCTGTCTGACCCAGCTACTGGAGACACCAGAGGTTCTGTCTGACCCAGCTACTGGAGACACCAGAGGTTCTGTCTGACCCAGCTACTGAGACACCAGAGGTTCTGTCTGACCCAGCTACTGACACCAGAGGTTCTGTCACCAGCTACTGGGACACCAGAGGTTCTGTCTGACCCAGCTGGACACCAGAGGTTCTGTCTGACCCAGCCAGAGGTTCTGTCTGACCCAGACCACCAGAGCTACTGGAGACACCAGAGGTTCTGTCTGACCCAGCTACTGGACACCAGAGGTTCTGTCTGACCCAGAGGTTCTGTCAGCTACTGGAGACACCAGAGGTTCTGTCTGACCCAGCTACTGGAGACACCAGAGGTTCTGTCTGACCAGCTACTGAGACAGAGCTACCAGAGATGGTTCTGTTCTGTCTGACCCAGCTACTGGAGACACCAGAGGTTCTGTCTGACCCAGCTACTGGAGACACCAGAGGTTCTGTCTGACCCAGCTACTGGAGACACCAGAGGTTCTGTCTGACCAAGCTACTGGAGACACCAGAGGTTCTGTCTGACCCAGCTACTGGAGACACCAGAGGTTCTGTCTGACCCAGCTACCCAGCTACTGGACACCAGAGGTTCTGTCTGACCCAGCTACTGGAGACACCAGAGGTTCTGTCTGACCCAGCTACTGGAGACACCAGAGGTTCTGTCTGACCCAGCTACTGGAGACACCAGGTTCTGTCTGACCCAGCTACTGGACACCAGAGGTTCTGTCTGACCCAGCTACTGGACACCAGAGGTTCTGTCTGACCCAGCTACTGGAGGCACCAGAGGTTCTGTCTGACCCAGCTACTGTTGTCATCTTCTGCCTGTTTGTTTAGCCTCTGCAGAAGATGGCAACTTTAACTCCTGGAACTGAGACTTTTGCAGCTGAATTTGTTACATATAAAATACACAGAGAGAGAGACAAAGCAGGGGTTGGTTAACACACACACACACACACACACACAGAGACAAAGCAGGGGTTGGTTAACACACACACACAGAGACAAAGCAGGGGTTGGTTACATATAACACACACACACAGAGACAAAGCAGGGGTTGGTTAACACACACACAGAGACAAACACAAAGCACACACACACAGAGAGAGACAAAGCAGGGGTTGGTTAACACACACACACACACACACACACACAGAGACAAAGCAGGGGTTGGTTAACACACACACACAGAGACAAAGCAGGGGTTGGTTAACACACACACACACACACAGAGAGAGACAAAGCAGGGGTTGGTTAACACACACACACACACACACAGAGAGACAAAGCAGGGGTTGGTTAACACACACACACACACACACACACACAGACAAAGCAGGGGTTGGTTAACACCACACACACACACACAGAGACAAAGCAGGGGTTGGTTAACACACACACACACACACACAGCAGAGACAAACACAGGGGTTGGTTAACACACACACACAGAGAGACAAAGCAGGGGTTGGTTAACACACACACACACACAGAGAGACAAAGCAGGGGTTGGTTAACACACACACACACAGAGAGAGACAAAGCAGGGGTTGGTTAACACCCACACACACAGAGACAAAGCAGGGGTTGGTTAACACACACACACACACAGAGAGACAAAGCAGGGTTGGTTAACACCCCCCCACACACACACACACACACACACACACACAGAGAGACAAAGCAGGGGTTGGTTAACACACACACACAGAGACAAAGCAGGGGTTGGTTAACACACACACACACACACAGAGAGAGACAAAGCAGGGGTTGGTTAACACACACACACACACACACAGAGAGACAAAGCAGGGGTTGGTTAACACACACACACAGAGACAAAGCAGGGGTTGGTTAACACACACACACACAGAGAGACAAAGCAGGGGTTGGTTAACACACACACACACACACAGAGACAAAGCAGGGGTTGGTTAACACACACACACACAGAGAGACAAAGCAGGGGTTGGTTAACACCCACACACACACACACACACAGAGACAAAGCAGGGGTTGGTTAACACACACACACACACACAGAGAGAGACAAAGCAGGGGTTGGTTAACACACACACACACACACACACAGAGAGACAAAGCAGGGGTTGGTTAACACACACACACAGAGACAAAGCAGGGGTTGGTTAACACACACACACACACACAGAGAGAGACAAAGCAGGGGTTGGTTAACACACACACACACACACACAGAGAGACAAAGCAGGGGTTGGTTAACACACACACACAGAGACAAAGCAGGGGTTGGTTAACACCCACACACTGAGAGACAAAGCAGGGGTTGGTTAACACACACACAGAGAGACAAAGCAGGGGTTGGTTAACACACACACACACAGAGAGACAAAGCAGGGGTTGGTTAACACACACACACACACAGAGACAAAGCAGGGGTTGGTTAACACCCACACACACACACACACACAGAGACAAAGCAGGGGTTGGTTAACACACACACACACACAGAGACAAAGCAGGGGTTGGTTAACACCCACACACACAGAGAGAGACATAGCAGGGGTTGGTTAACACACACACACACACACAGAGAGACAAAGCAGGGGTTGGTTAACACACACACACACACAGAGAGACAAAGCAGGGGTTGGTTAACACACACACACACAGAGAGAGACAAAGCAGGGGTTGGTTAACACACACACACACACAGAGAGACAGAGCAGGGTTGGTTAACACACACACACACACACACACACACACACACACACAGAGAGACAAAGCAGGGGTTGGTTAACACCCACACACACACACAGAGAAAAAAGCAGGGGTTGGTTAACACACACACACACAGAGAGAGAGAGAGAGAGACAAAGCAGGGGTTTGTTAACACACACACAGAGAGACAAAGCAGGGGTTGGTTAACACACACACAGAGAGACAAAGCAGGGGTTGGTTAACACACACACACACACACGGAGAGAGAGAGAGACAAAGCAGGGGTTGGTTAACACACACACAGAGAGACAAAGCAGGGGTTGGTTAACACACACACAGAGAGAGACAAAGCAGGGGTTGGTTAACACACACACAGAGAGAGAGACAAAGCAGGGGTTGGTTAACACACACACACACAGAGAGACAAAGCAGGGGTTGGTTAACACACACACACAGAGACAAAGCAGGGGTTGGTTAACACACACAGAGACAAAGCAGGGTTGGTTAACACACACAGAGACAAAGCAGGGTTGGTTGACACAGAGACAGAGCAGGATTGGTTAACACAGAGACAGAGCAGGGTTGGTTAACACACACAGAGACAGAGCAGGGTTGGTTAACACAGAGACAGAGCAGGGTTGGTTAACACAGACAGAGACAGAGCAGGGTTGGTTGACACAGAGACAGAGCAGGATTGGTTAACACAGAGACAGAGCAGGGTTGGTTAACACACACAGAGACAGAGCAGGGTTGGTTAACACAGAGACAGAGCAGGGTTGGTTAACACAGACAGAGACAGAGCAGGGTTGGTTAACACAGACACAGAGACAGAGCAGGGTTGGTTAACACAGACACAGAGACAGAGCAGGGTTGGTTAACACAGACACAGAGACAGAGCAGGGTTGGTTAACACACACAGAGACAGAGCAGGGTTGGTTGACACAGAGACAGAGCAGGATTGGTTAACACAGAGACAGAGCAGGGTTGGTTAACACACACAGAGACAGAGCAGGGTTGGTTAACACAGACACAGAGACCGAGCAGGGTTGGTTAACACAGAGACAGAGCAGGGTTGGTTAACACACACAGAGACAGAGCAGGGTTGGTTAACACAGAGACAGAGCAGGGTTGGTTAACACAGACAGAGACAGAGCAGGGTTGGTTAACACAGACAGATACAGAGCAGGGTTGGTTAACACAGAGACAGAGCAGGGTTGGTTAACACAGACACAGAGCAGGGTTGGTTAACACAGAGACAGAGCAGGGTTGGTTAACAGAGACAAAGCAGGGTTGGTTAACACAGACAGAAACAGATCAGGGTTGGTTAAAACATACAGATACAGAGCAGGGTTGGTTAAAACAGACAGATACAGAGCAGGGTTGGTTAACAGAGACAGAGCAGGGTTGGTTAACAGAGACAGAGCAGGGTTGGTTAACACAGACAGAGACAGATCAGGGTTGGTTAAAACAGACAGATACAGAGCAGGGTTGGTTAACACAGAGACAGAGCAGGGTTGGTTAACACAGAGACAGAGGAGGGTTGGTTAACACAGAGACAGAGCAGGGTTGGTTAACACAGAGACAGAGAAAGAGCAGGGTTGGTTAACACAGACACAGAGACAGAGCAGGGTTGGTTAACACAGACACAGAGACAGATCAGGGTTGGTTAAAACAGACACAGAGCAGGGTTGGTTAACACAGAGACAGAGCAGGGTTGGTTAACACAGAGACAGAGAAAGAGCAGGGTTGGTTAACACAGAGAGAGAGCAGGGTTGGTTAACACAGACACAGAGACAGAGCAGGGTTGGTTAACACACACACAAAGACAAAGCAGGGGTTGGTTAACACACACACAGAGAGAGACAAAGCAGGGGTTGGTTAACACACACACACAGAGAGACAGAGCAGGGTTGGTTAACACACACACACACACACAGAGACAAAGCAGGGGTTGGTTAACACACACACAGAGAGACAAAGCAGGGGTTGGTTAACACACACACAGAGAGAGACAAAGCACACAGAGACAAAGCAGGGGTTTGTTAACACACACACACACAGAGAGAGACAAAGCAGGGGTTGGTTAACACACACACACACAGAGAGACAAAGCAGGGGTTGGTTAACACACACACAGAGAGACAAAGCAGGGGTTGGTTAACACACACACACACAGAGAGAGACAAAACAGGGGTTGGTTAACACATACACACACACAGAGAGAGAGACAAAGCAGGGGTTGGTTAACACCCCCCCCCCCACACACACAGAGACAAAGCAGGGGTTGGTTAACACACACACACACACACAGAGAGACAAAGCAGGGTTGGTTAACACCCCCCCCCCCACACACACAGAGACAAAGCAGGGGTTGGTTAACACACACACAGAGAGAGACAAAGCAGGGGTTGGTTAACACACACACACAGAGAGACAAAGCAGGGGTTGGTTAACACACACACACACACACAGAGAGATAAAGCAGGGGTTGGTTAACACCCCCCCCACACACAGAGACAAAGCAGGGGTTGGTTAACACACACACACACACACAGAGAGACAAAGCAGGGTTGGTTAACACATACACACACAGAGAGAGACAAAGCAGGGGTTGGTTAACACACACACACACAGAGAGACAAAGCAGGGGTTGGTTAACACACACACACACACAGAGAGACAAAGCAGGGGTTGGTTAACACACACAGAGAGACAAAGCAGGGGTTGGTTAACACACACACAGAGAGACAAAGCAGGGGTTGGTTAACACACACACACAGAGAGAGAGACAAAACAGGGGTTGGTTAACACACACACACACACACACAGAGAGACAAAGCAGGGGTTGGTTAACACCCCCCCCACACACACACACAGAGACAAAGCAGGGGTTGGTTAACACACACACAGAGACAAAGCAGGGTTGGTTAACACACACAGAGACAGAGCAGGGTTGGTTAACACAGAGCCAGAGCAGGGTTGGTTAACACAGACACAGAGACAGAGCAGGGTTGGTTAACACAGAGACAGAGCAGGGTTGGTTAACACAGAGACAGAGCAGGCTTGGTTAACACAGACACAGAGCCAGAGCAGGCTTGGTTAACACAGAGACAGAGCAGGGTTGGTTAATACAGACACAGACAGAGCAGGGTTGGTTAACAGACACAGAGCAGGGTTGGTTAATATAGACACAGATACAGAGCAGGGTTGGTTAACACAGACACAGAGACAGAGCAGGGTTGGTTAACAGACACAGAGCAGGGTTGGTTAATACAGACACAGAGCAGGGTTGGTTAACACAGACAGAGCAGGGTTGGTTAACACAGAGACAGAGCAGGGTTGGTTAACACAGAGACAGAGCAGGGTTGGTTAACACAGACACAGAGCAGGGTTGGTTAACACAGACACAGAGCAGGGTTGGTTAACACAGAGACAGAGCAGGGTTGGTTAACACAGAGACAGAGCAGGGTTGGTTAACACAGAGACAGAGCAGGGTTGGTTAACACAGACACAGAGCAGGGTTGGTTAACACATACACAGAGCAGGGTTGGTTAACACAGAGCAGGGTTGGTTAACACAGAGACAGAGCAGGGTTGGTTAACACAGAGACAGAGCAGGGTTGGTTAACACAGAGCAAGGTTGGTTAACACAGACACAGAGCAGGGTTGGTTAACACAGAGCAGGGTTGGTTAATACAGACACAGAGCAGGGTTGGTTAACACAGAGACAGAGCAGGGTTGGTTAACACAGAGCAGGGTTGGTTAACACAGAGACAGAGCAGGGTTGGTTAACACAGAGCAGGGTTGGTTAACACAGACACAGACAGAGCAGGGTTGGTTAACACAGAGCAGGGTTGGTTAACACAGAGCAGGGTTGGTTAACACAGACACAGACAGAGCAGGGTTGGTTAACACAGAGCAGGGTTGGTTAACACAGACACAGAGCAGGGTTGGTTAACACAGAGAGAGAGCAGGGTTGGTTAACACAGAGCAGGGTTGGTTAATTAAACAGTTGTACCTATGAGCTTGATGTGTTCCTGTTCGTCCAACAGCAGGTTTTCAATTTTCAGGTCCCTGTGAGACAGACACACAGAGGTCAACACAGAACACAGAGGTCAACCTTATCAGCACAGTGACCACACACACACTGCGACCGACTGTCAATGTAGTAGTATAGACTTGTCAATGTAGTAGTATAGACTGATCACTCAGACTGTCCTCCCTACATTGTGTGTGTGTGTGTCTACCTGTGGGTGGGTGGGTGGGTGTGTGTGTGTCTACCTGTGTGTGTGGGTGGGTGTGTGTGTGTGTGTGTCTACCTGTGTGTGTGTGTGTGTGTGTACCTGTGCACCACTCCAGCTCTGTGCAGATGTTCCACAGCCATCACCAGCTGTCGTACGTATTTCTGAGTCTCTCTCTCGTCCAGCTTCTTCTTATCGTAGATCCGGTTCATGAGGTTTCCTCCAGGACACAACTCCATCACCAGGTAGTAACTGATGATAACAGAACACAACTCCATCACCAGGTAGTAACTGATGATAACAGAACACAACTCCATCACCAGGTAGTAACTGATGATGACAGGACACAACTCCATCACCAGGTAGTAACTGATGATAACAGAACACAACTCCATCACCAGGTAGTAACTGATGATAACAGAACACAACTCCATCACCAGGTAGTAACTGATGATAACAGAACACAACTCCATCACCAGGTAGTAACTGATGATAACAGAACACAACTCCATCACCAGGTAGTAACTGGTGATAACAGAACACAACTCCATCACCAGGTAGTAACTGATGATAACAGGACACAACTCCATCACCAGGTAGTAACTGATGATACCAGAACATAACTCCATCACCAGGTAGTAACTGATGATAACAGGACACAACTCCATCACCAGGTAGTAACTGATGATACCAGAACATAACTCCATCACCAGGTAGTAACTGATGATAACAGAACACAACTCCATCACCAGGTAGTAACTGATGATGACAGGACACAACTCCATCACCAGGTAGTAACTGATGATAACAGATGACAGGACACAACTCCATCACCAGGTAGTAACTGATGATAACAGATGACAGGACACAACTCCATCACCAGGTAGTAACTGATGATAACAGAACACAACTCCATCACCAGGTAGTAACTGATGATAACAGAACACAACTCCATCACCAGGTAGTAACTGGTGATAACAGAACACAACTCCATCACCAGGTATTAACTGATGATAACAGGACACAACTCCATCACCAGGTAGTAACTGATGATAACAGAACACAACTCCATCACCAGGTAGTAACTGATGATAACAGAACACAACTCCATCACCAGGTAGTAACTGATGATAACAGAACACAACTCCATCACCAGGTAGTAACTGATGATAACAGAACACAACTCCATCACCAGGTAGTAACTGATGATAACAGATGACAGGACACAACTCCATCACCAGGTAGTAACTGATGATGACAGGTCACAACTCCATCACCAGGTAGTAACTGATGACAACAGAACACAACTCCATCACCAGGTAGTAACTGATGATGACAGGACACAACTCCATCATCAGGTAGTAACTGATGATGACAGGACACAACTCCATCATCAGGTATTAACTGATGATAACAGAACACAATTCCATCACCAGGTAGTAACTGATGATAACAGAACACAACTCCATCACCAGGTAGTAACTGATGATGACAGGACACAACTCCATCACCAGGTAGTAACTGATGATGACAGAACACAACTCCATCACCAGGTATTAACTGATGATGACAGAACACAACTCCATCACCAGGTAGTAACTGATGATGACAGAACACAACTCCATCACCAGGTAGTAACTGATGATAACAGAACACAACTCCATCACCAGGTAGTAACTGATGATGACAGGACACAACTCCATCATCAGGTAGTAACTGATGATGACAGGACACAACTCCATCATCAGGTAGTAACTGATGATAACAGAACACAACTCCATCACCAGGTATTAACTGATGATGACAGAACACAACTCCATCACCAGGTATTAACTGATGATGACAGAACACAACTCCATCACCAGGTAGTAACTGATGATGACAGAACACAACTCCATCACCAGGTAGTAACTGATGATAACAGAACACAACTCCATCACCAGGTAGTAACTGATGATGACAGGACACAACTCCATCATCAGGTAGTAACTGATGATGACAGGACACATCTCCATCACCAGGTCATAACTGATGATAGTATGCCCAGTAGTCTATTGTATAGTATAGTACCTGTTCTCAGTCTCCAGTTCGTCAAGTAGTCTATAGTATAGTACCTGTTTTCAGTCTCCAGTATAGTATAATATAGTATAGTACTTGTTCTCAGTCTCCAGTACATCAAGTAGTCTATAGTATAGTACCTGTTCTCAGTCTCTAGTATAGTACCTGTTCTCAGTCTCCAGTATAGTATAGTACCTGTTCTCAGTCTCCAGTATAGTATAGTACCTGTTCTCAGTCTCCAGTATGTCCAGTATATTATAGTACCTGTTCTCAGTCTCCAGTATGTCCAGTATATTATAGTACCTGTTCTCAGTCTCCAGTATGTCCAGTATAGTATAGTATAGTACCTGTTCTCAGTCTCCAGTATGTCCAGTATATTATAGTACCTGTTCTCAGTCTCCAGTATGTCCAGTATAGTATAGTATAGTACCTGTTCTCAGTCTCCAGTATGTCCAGTATATTATAGTACCTGTTCTCAGTCTCCAGTATAGTATAGTATAGTACCTGTTCTCAGTCTCCAGTATAGTATAGTACCTGTTCTCAGTCTCCAGTATGTCCAGTATAGTATAGTATAGTACCTGTTCTCAGTCTCCAGTATAGTACAGTATAGTACCTGTTCTCAGTCTCCAGTATGTCCAGTATAGTATAGTATAGTACCTGTTCTCAGTCTCCAGTATGTCCAGTATAGTATAGTATAGTACCTGTTCTCAGTCTCCAGTATGTCCAGTATAGTATAGTATAGTACCTGTTCTCAGTCTCCAGTATGTAGTATAGTATAGTACCTGTTCTCAGTCTCCAGTATAGTATAGTATAGTTCTCATCCAGTATAGTACCTGTTCTGTTCTCAGTATGTCCAGTATAGTAGTATAGTACCTGTTCTCAGTCTCCAGTATGTCCAGTATAGTATAGTAGTACCTGTTCTCAGTCTCCAGTATGTCCAGTATAGTATGTCCAGTATCCAGTATAGTATAGTACCTGTTCTCAGTCTCCAGTATAGTATAGTATGTTCTCAGTCTCCAGTATAGTATAGTACCTGTTCTCAGTCTCCAGTATAGTATAGTACCTGTTCTCAGTCTCCAGTATAGTATAGTACCTGTTCTCAGTCTCCAGTATAGTACAGTACCTGTTCTCGGTCTCCAGTATGTCCAGTATAGTATAGTACCTGTTCTCAGTCTCCAGTATGTCCAGTATAGTATAGTACCTGGTCTCAGTCTCCAGTATGTCCAGTATAGTATAGTATAGTACCTGTTCTCAGTCTCCAGTATAGTATAGTACCTGTTCTCAGTCTCCAGTATAGTATAGTACCTGTTCTCAGTCTCCAGTATAGTATAGTACCTGTTCTCAGTCTCCAGTATAGTATAGTACCTGTTCTCAGTCTCCAGTATGTCCAGTATAGTATATTATAGTACCTGTTCTCAGTCTCCAGTATGTCCAGTATAGTATAGTACCTGTTCTCAGTCTCCAGTATGTCCAGTATAGTATAGTACCTGGTCTCAGTCTCCAGTATGTCCAGTATAGTATAGTATAGTACCTGTTCTCAGTCTCCAGTATGTCCAGTATAGTATAGTACCTGTTCTCAGTCTCCAGTATAGTATAGTATAGTACCTGTTCTCAGTCTCCAGTATAGTATAGTACCTGTTCTCAGTCTCCAGTATAGTATAGTACCTGTTCTCAGTCTCCAGTATAGTATAGTACCTGTTCTCAGTCTCCAGTATAGTATAGTATAGTACCTGTTCTCAGTCTCCAGTATAGTATAGTATAGTACCTGTTCTCAGTCTCCAGTATAGTATAGTATAGTACCTGTTCTCAGTCTCCAGTATGTCCAGTATAGTATATTATAGTACCTGTTCTCAGTCTCCAGTATGTCCAGTATAGTATAGTATAGTACCTGTTCTCAGTCTCCAGTATGTCCAGTATAGTATAGTACCTGTTCTCAGTCTCCAGTATGTCCAGTATAGTATAGTACCTGTTCTCAGTCTCCAGTATGTCCAGTATAGTATATTATAGTACCTGTTCTCAGTCTCCAGTATAGTATAGTACCTGTTCTCAGTCTCCAGTATAGTATAGTATAGTACCTGTTCTCAGTCTCCAGTATGTCCAGTATATTATAGTACCTGTTCTCAGTCTCCAGTATGTCCAGTATAGTATAGTACCTGTTCTCAGTCTCCCAGTATGTCTCAGTATAGTATAGTATAGTACCTGTCTCAGTCTCCAGTATCTCCAGTATAGTATATTATAGTACCTGTTCTCAGTCTCCAGTATGTAGTATAGTATAGTACCTGTTCTCAGTCTCCAGTACCTGTTCTCAGTCTCCAGTATAGTATAGTACCTGTTCTCAGTCTCAGTCTGTTCCAGTATGTCCAGTATAGTATAGTACCTGTTCTCAGTCTCCAGTATAGTATAGTACCTGTTCTCAGTCTCCAGTATGTCCAGTATCCAGTATAGTATAGTACCTGTTCTCAGTCTCCAGTATGTCCAGTATAGTATATAGTTCTCATAGTACCTGTTCTCAGTCTCCAGTATGTCCAGTATAGTATAGTATAGTACCTGTTCTCAGTCTCCAGTATGTCCAGTATAGTATAGTACCTGTTCTCCAGTCTCCAGTATAGTATAGTACCTGTTCTCAGTCTCCAGTATGTCCAGTATAGTATAGTACCTGTTCTCAGTCTCCAGTACCTGTTCTGTCCAGTATAGTATAGTATAGTACCTGTTCTCAGTCTCCAGTATGTCCAGTATATTATAGTACCTGTTCTCAGTCTCCAGTATGTCAGTCAGTATAGTATAGTACCTGTTCTCAGTCTCCAGTATGTCCAGTATAGTATAGTACCTGTTCTCAGTCTCAGTATAGTATATTATAGTACCTGTTCTCAGTCTCCAGTATAGTATAGTACCTGTTCTCAGTCTCCAGTATGTCCAGTATAGTATATAGTATAGTACCTGTTCTCAGTCTCCAGTATGTCCAGTATAGTATAGTACCTGTTCTCAGTCTCCAGTATGTCCAGTATAGTATAGTACCTGTTCTCAGTCTCAGTATAGTATAGTATAGTACCTGTTCTCAGTCTCCAGTATAGTATAGTACCTGTTCTCAGTCTCCAGTATAGTATAGTACCTGTTCTCAGTTCTCAGTCTCCAGTATAGTATAGTACCTGTTCTCAGTCTCAGTCTCCAGTATGTCCAGTATAGTATAGTACCTGTTCTCAGTCTCCAGTATGTCCAGTATAGTATAGTACCTGTTCTCAGTCTCCAGTATAGTATATTATAGTACCTGTTCTCAGTCTCCAGTATGTCCAGTATAGTATAGTACCTGTTCTCAGTCTCCAGTATGTCCAGTATAGTATAGTACCTGTTCTCAGTCTCCAGTATCAGTCTCCAGTATAGTATAGTACCTGTTCTCAGTCTCCAGTATCCAGTATAGTATAGTACCTGTTCTCAGTCCAGTATCCAGTATAGTATAGTACCTGTTCTCAGTCTCCAGTATGTCCAGTATAGTATAGTACCTGTTCTCAGTCTCCAGTATAGTATAGTATAGTACCTGTTCTCAGTCTCCAGTATAGTATAGTACCTGTTCTCAGTCTCCAGTATAGTACCTGTTCTCAGTCTCCAGTATAGTATAGTACCTGTTCTCAGTCTCCAGTATAGTATAGTATAGTACCTGTTCTCAGTCTCCAGTATAGTATAGTATAGTACCTGTTCTCAGTCTCCAGTATAGTATAGTATAGTACCTGTTCTCAGTCTCCAGTATAGTATAGTACCTGTTCTCAGTCTCCAGTATAGTATAGTATAGTACCTGTACTCAGTCTCCAGTATAGTATAGTACCTGTTCTCAGTCTCCAGTATAGTATAGTATAGTACCTGTTCTCAGTCTCCAGTATAGTATAGTACCTGTTCTCAGTCTCCAGTATAGTATATTATAGTACCTGTTCTCAGTCTCCAGTATAGTATAGTACCTGTTCTCAGTCTCCAGTATAGTACCTGTTCTCAGTCTCCAGTATAGTATAGTACCTGTTCTCAGTCTCCAGTATGTCCAGTATAGTATAGTATAGTACCTGTTCTCAGTCTCCAGTATAGTATAGTATAGTACCTGTTCTCAGTCTCCAGTATAGTATAGTATAGTACCTGTTCTCAGTCTCCAGTATGTCCAGTATAGTATAGTATTGTACCTGTTCTCAGTCTCCAGTATGTCCAGTATAGTATAGTATAGTACCTGTTCTCAGTCTCCAGTATGTCCAGTATAGTATAGTACCTGTTCTCAGTCTCCAGTATGTCCAGTATAGTATAGTACCTGTTCTCAGTCTCCAGTATAGTATAGTACCTGTTCTCAGTCTCCAGTATGTCCAGTATAGTATAGTACCTGTTCTCAGTCTCCAGTATAGTATAGTACCTGTTCTCAGTCTCCAGTATGTCCAGTATAGTATAGTACCTGTTCTCAGTCTCCAGTATGTCCAGTATAGTATAGTATAGTACCTGTTCTCAGTCTCCAGTATGTCCAGTATAGTATATTATAGTACCTGTTCTCAGTCTCCAGTATGTCCAGTATAGTATAGTACCTGTTCTCAGTCTCCAGTATAGTATAGTACCTGTTCTCAGTCTCCAGTATAGTATAGTATAGTACCTGTTCTCAGTCTCCAGTATGTCCAGTATAGTATAGTATAGTACCTGTTCTCAGTCTCCAGTATGTCCAGTATAGTATAGTATAGTACCTGTTCTCAGTCTCCAGTATGTCCAGTATAGTATAGTATAGTACCTGTTCTCAGTCTCCAGTATAGTATAGTACCTGTTCTCAGTCTCCAGTATGTCCAGTATAGTATAGTACCTGTTCTCAGTCTCCAGTATAGTATAGTACCTGTTCTCAGTCTCCAGTATGTCCAGTATAGTATAGTACCTGTTCTCAGTCTCCAGTATGTCCAGTATATTATAGTATAGTACCTGTTCTCAGTCTCCAGTATGTCCAGTATAGTATAGTATAGTACCTGTTCTCAGTCTCCAGTATGTCCAGTATAGTATAGTACCTGTTCTCAGTCTCCAGTATAGTATAGTACCTGTTCTCAGTCTCCAGTATAGTATAGTACCTGTTCTCAGTCTCCAGTATGTCCAGTATAGTATAGTATAGTACCTGTTCTCAGTCTCCAGTATGTCCAGTATAGTATAGTACCTGTTCTCAGTCTCCAGTATGTCCAGTATAGTATAGTACCTGTTCTCAGTCTCCAGTATAGTATAGTACCTGTTCTCAGTCTCCAGTATAGTATAGTACCTGTTCTCAGTCTCCAGTATAGTATAGTATAGTACCTGTTCTCAGTCTCCAGTATGTCCAGTATAGTATAGTACCTGTTCTCAGTCTCCAGTATGTCCAGTATAGTATAGTATAGTACCTGTTCTCAGTCTCCAGTATGTCCAGCAGCTGGGTGATGTTGGGATGTCTGATCATCTGTTGGATTTGACCTTCTCTACGGAGGTTCTTAGTCACGTAAGAGTCCTTCTTCGCCTTCCTCTTATCGATCACCTTTACCGCGACCTGGGACAGGGAGGAGGTGGGGGGAGTGAGAAAAAAATACACAAATCAGTCTAGATTCTGGCTGCGTTTCAAACTCATTAAAGACACTCTCTCCTACCCTCGCCTCTTGCCCTTGGGGGAATCCCCGCGGCCATATTTGTCGTCGGTCCAAATGATTAGCCAGACAAGGGAGGTTTGCAACGTAAGCCCCTCAGCTTTTTGCGAGTGTACAATTATGTTCACTTCGGGGCCTGAAACGCCCCATAATTCAATTCACAATGATTGTACCTCCGCTAAGAAGAGTCAGCCAAAACTTGAACCCTCAACGACAATATGGAGAAGACAACATACAAGTGTAAGTAAAAACGAATGTAAATAAGTTAGAAATTGTGCAGCGAATGCACATGAAGACACAAGGACATCAATGTTAAAGTATGTTTTTGTTTAGTTAACTTCTGAAAATTGTAGAAATGAAACATTTTCCTTCTTCAGAACTTCCAGCTAGGCATGCTAACGTTAGTTAGCTAATTAATTTGCTAGCTATCATAAAGTAGGCAGACTAACGTTAGTTAGCTAATTCATTTGCTAGCTATCATAAAGTAGGCAGGCTAACGTTAGTTAGCTAATTAATTTGCTAGCTATCACACAGCAGGCATCTATTAATAATTATATATTTAATATAAGTAGACATGCAATTATAATTGGCTGTAGATGTAACGGATGTGAAACGGCTAGTTTAGTTAGCGGTGGTTCTGATGTAACGGATGTGAAACAGCTAGCTTAGTTAGCGGTGGTTCTGATGTAACGGATGTGAAACAGCTAGCTTAGTTAGCGGTGGTGCGCGCTAAATAGCGTTTCAATCGGTGACGTCACTCGCTCTGAGACCTTGAAGTAGTAGTTCCCCCTTGCTCTGCAAGGGCCGCGGCTTTTGTGGAGCGATGGGTAACGATGCTTCGAGGGTGACTGTTGTTGATGTGTGCAGAGGGTCCCTGGTTCGCGCCCGGGTATGGGCGAGGGGACGGTCTAAAGTTATACTGTTACATTGGTGCCGTGACCCGGATCACTGGTTGCTGCGGAAAAGGAGGAGGTCAAAAGGGGGGTGAGTGTAACAGATGTGAAACAGCTAGCTTAGTTAGCGGAGGTGCGCACTAAATAGCGTTTCAATCGGTGACATCACTTGCTCTGAGACCTTGAAGTAGTAGTTCCCCCTTGCTCTGCAAGGGCCGCGGCTTTTGTGGAGCGATGGGTAACGATGCTTCGTGGATGACGGTTGTTGATGTGTGCAGAGGGTCCCTGGTTCGAGCCCGGGTATGGGCGAGGGGACGGTCTAAAGTTATACTGTTACATAGAGCATATAAAAGCACCCACAAGCTACCAGTGGCAGAAAACACAATCGTCACGGGACGAACAAGTGAAACATTTCCGGCCAAGGGCGGGCCATTTAAATCATTTAATCCATTTCAAATGAATTCTCGCCCTGCAAGTGTAAAGTCAGACGTCATGATACGCCATCAGAAGTATCCACTTCATTTGAGGGATGAGGGGAAAGGGTGTGTCTTTTAAGGACAGCCTGACCTCGCCACTCTCTGAGGCAGCCCGACCCCGCCACTCTCTGAGGCAGCCCGACTTCGCCACTCTCTGAGGCAGCCCGACCTCGCCACTCTCTGAGGCAGCCCGACCTCGCCACTCTCTGAGGCAGCCCGACCCCGCCACTCTCTGAGGCAGCCGGACCTCGCCACTCTCTGAGACAGCCCGACTTCGCCACTCTCTGAGGCAGCCGGACCTCGACACTCTCTGAGACAGTCCGACCTCGCCACTCTCTGAGGCAGCCGGACCTCGACACTCTCTGAGACAGTCCGACCTCGCCACTCTCTGAGGCAGTCCGACCTCGCCACTCTCTGAGACAGTCCGACCTCGCCACTCTCTGAGACAGCCCGACTTCGCCACTCTCTGAGGCAGCCTGAACTCATCTGTCTCCACTTCCTGTATATAGTAACCTGTCCTGGTCTTTCTCCACTTCCTGTATATAGTAACCTGTCCTGGTGTGTCTCCACTTCCTGTATATAGTAACCTGTCCTGGTCTTTCTCCACTTCCTGTATATAGTTACCTGTCCTGGTCTGTCTCCACTTCCTGTATATAGTAACCTGTCCTGGTCTGTCTCAACTCCCTGTATATAGTAACCTGTCCTGGTCTGTCTCCACTTCCTGTATATAGTAACCTGTCCTGGGTCTGTCTCCATACCATCCTGTATATAGTAACCTGTCCTGGTCTGTCTAAATGACCTCCTGTATATAGTAACCTGTCCTGGTCTGTCTCCACTTCCTGTATATAGTAACCTGTCCTGGTCTGTCTCAACTTCCTGTATATAGTAACCTGTCCTGGTCTGTCTCCACTTCCTGTATATAGTAACCTGTCCTGGTCTGTCTCCATACCATCCTGTATATAGTAACCTGTCCTGGTCTGTCTCCATGACCTCCTGTATATAGTAACCTGTCCTGGTGTGTCTCCACTTCCTGTATATAGTAACCTGTCCTGGTGTGTCTCAACTCCATGTATATAGTAACCTGTCCTGGTCTGTCTCCACTTCCTGTATATAGTAACCTGTCCTGGTCTGTCTCCACTTCCTGTATATAGTAACCTGTCCTGGTCTGTCTCCACTTCCTGTATATAGTAACCTGTCCTGGTCTGTCTCCATACCATCCTGTATATAGTAACCTGTCCTGGTTTGTCTCCACTTCCTGTATATAGTAACCTGTCCTGGTCTGTCTCCACTTCCTGTATATAGTAACCTGTCCTGGGTCTGTCTCCATACCATCCTGTATATAGTAACCTGTCCTGGTCTGTCTCAACTTCCTGTATATAGGAACCTGTCCTGGTCTGTCTCCGTACCATCCTGTATATAGTAACCTGTCCTGGTCTGTCTCAACTTCCTGTATATAGTAACCTGTCCTGGTCTGTCTCAACTTCCTGTATATAGTAACCTGTCCTGGTCTGTCTCAACTTCCTGTATATAGTAACCTGTCCTGGTCTGTCTCAACTTCCTGTATATAGTAACCTGTCCTGGTCTGTCTCCACTTCCTGTATATAGTAACCTGTCCTGGGTCTGTCTCCATACCATCCTGTATATAGTAACCTGTCCTGGTCTGTCTCAACTCCCTGTATATAGTAACCTGTCCTGGTCTGTCTCCATACCATCCTGTATATAGTAACCTGTCCTGGTCTGTCTCAACTTCCTGTATATAGTAACCTGTCCTGGTCTGTCTCCACTTCCTGTATATAGTAACCTGTCCTGGTCTGTCTCAACTCCCTGTATATAGTAACCTGTCCTGGTCTGTCTCAACTCCCTGTATATAGTAACCTGTCCTGGTCTGTCTCAACTCCCTGTATATAGTAACCTGTCCTGGTCTGTCTCCATGACCTCCTGTATATAGTAACCTGTCCTGGTCTGTCTCAACTCCCTGTATATAGTAACCTGTCCTGGTCTGTCTCAACTCCCTGCATATAGTAACCTGTCCTGGTCTGTCTCCATACCATCCTGTATATAGTAACCTGTCCTGGTCTCTCTCCACTTCCTGTATATAGTAACCTGTCCTGGTCTGTCTCCACTTCCTGTATATAGTAACCTGTCCTGGTGTGTCTCCACTTCCTGTATATAGTAACCTGTCCTGGTCTGTCTCAACTTCCTGTATATAGTAACCTGTCCTGGTCTGTCTCCACTTCCTGTATATAGTAACCTGTCCTGGTCTGTCTCAACTTCCTGTATATAGTAACCTGTCCTGGTCTGTCTCCACTTCCTGTATATAGTAACCTGTCCTGGTCTGTCTCCACTTCCTGTATATAGTAACCTGTCCTGGTCTGTCCTGTATATAGTAACCTGTCCTGGTCTGTCTCCACTTCCTGTATATAGTAACCTGTCCTGGTCTGTCTCCATGACTCCTGTATATAGTAACCTGTCCTGGTCTGTCTCCACTTCCTGTATATAGTAACCTGTCCTGGTGTGTCTCCACTTCCTGTATATAGTAACCTGTCCTGGTCTGTCTCCACTTCCTGTATATAGTAAACCTTCCTGTCCTGGTCTGTCTCCACTTCCTGTATATAGTAACCTGTCCTGGTCTGTCTCCTGTATATAGTAACCTGTCCTGGTCTGTCTCCTTCCTGTATATAGTAACCTGTCCTGGTCTGTCTCAACTTCCTGTATATAGTAACCTGTCCTGGTCTGTCTCCATACCATCCTGTATATAGTAACCTGTCCTGGTCTGTCTCAACTTCCTGTATATAGTAACCTGTCCTGGTCTGTCTCAACTTCCTGTATATAGTAACCTGTCCTGGTCTGTCTCAACTTCCTGTATATAGTAACCTGTCCTGGTCTGTCTCAACCATCCTGTATATAGTAACCTGTCCTGGTCTGTCTCCACTTCCTGTATATAGTAACCTGTCCTGGGTCTGTCTCCATACCCCTGTATATAGTAACCTGTCCTGGTCTGTCTCAACTCCCTGTATATAGTAACCTGTCCTGGTCTGTCTCCATACCATCCTGTATATAGTAACCTGTCCTGGTCTGTCTCAACTTCCTGTATATAGTAACCTGTCCTGGTCTGTCTCCACTTCCTGTATATAGTAACCTGTCCTGGTCTGTCTCAACTCCCTGTATATAGTAACCTGTCCTGGTCTGTCTCAACTCCCTGTATATAGTAACCTGTCCTGGTCTGTCTCAACTCCCTGTATATAGTAACCTGTCCTGGTCTGTCTCCATGACCTCCTGTATATAGTAACCTGTCCTGGTCTGTCTCAACTCCCTGTATATAGTAACCTGTCCTGGTCTGTCTCAACTCCCTGCATATAGTAACCTGTCCTGGTCTGTCTCCATACCATCCTGTATATAGTAACCTGTCCTGGTCTCTCTCCACTTCCTGTATATAGTAACCTGTCCTGGTCTGTCTCCACTTCCTGTATATAGTAACCTGTCCTGGTGTGTCTCCACTTCCTGTATATAGTAACCTGTCCTGGTGTGTCTCCACTTCCTGTATATAGTAACCTGTCCTGGTCTGTCTCAACTCCCTGTATATAGTATATAGTAACCTGTCCTGGTCTGTCTCCACTTCCTGTATATAGTAACCTGTCCTGGTGTGTCTCCACTTCCTGTATATAGTAACCTGTCCTGGTCTGTCTCCACTTCCTGTATATAGTAACCTGTCCTGGTCTGTCTCCATACCATCCTGTATATAGTAACCTGTCCTGGTCTGTCTCCACTTCCTGTATATAGTAACCTGTCCTGGTCTGTCTCCACTTCCTGTATATAGTAACCTGTCCTGGTCTGTCTCCACTTCCTGTATATAGTAACCTGTCCTGGTCTGTCTCCATACCATCCTGTATATAGTAACCTGTCCTGGTCTGTCTCCACTTCCTGTATATAGTAACCTGTCCTGGTCTGTCTCAACTCCCTGTATATAGTAACCTGTCCTGGTCTGTCTCAACTCCCTGTATATAGTAACCTGTCCTGGTCTGTCTCCATACCATCCTGTATATAGTAACCTGTCCTGGTCTGTCTCCACTTCCTGTATATAGTAACCTGTCCTGGTCTGTCTCAACTTCCTGTATATAGTAACCTGTCCTGGTCTGTCTCCACTCCCTGTATATAGTAACCTGTCCTGGTCTGTCTCCATAACATCCTGTATATAGTAACCTGTCCTGGTCTGTCTCAACTTCCTGTATATAGTAACCTGTCCTGGTCTGTCTCCATACCATCCTGTATATAGTAACCTGTCCTGGTCTTTCTCCATACCATCCTGTATATAGTAACCTGTCCTGGGTCTGTCTCCACTTCCTGTATATAGTAACCTGTCCTGGTCTGTCTCCACTTCCTGTATATAGTAACCTGTCCTGGTCTGTCTCCACTTCCTGTATATAGTAACCTGTCCTGGGTCTGTCTCAACTTCCTGTATATAGTAACCTGTCCTGGTCTGTCTCAACTCCCTGTATATAGTAACCTGTCCTGGTCTGTCTCAACTTCCTGTATATAGTAACCTGTCCTGGTCTGTCTCAACTGCATGTATATAGTAACCTGTCCAGGTCTGTCTCCACTTCCTGTATATAGTAACCTGTCCAGGTCTGTCTCAACTCCCTGTATATAGTAACCTGTCCTGATCTGACTCCATATCATCCTGTATATAGTAACCTGTCCTGGTCTGTCTCCACTTCCTGTATATAGTAACCTGTCCTGATCTGACTCCATACCATCCTGTATATAGTAACCTGTCCTGGTCTGTCTCCATAACATCCTGTATATAGTAACCTGTCCTGGTCTGTCTCCACTTCCTGTATATAGTAACCTGTCCTGGTCTGTCTCCACTTCCTGTATATAGTAACCTGTCCTGGTCTTTCTCCACTTACTGTATATAGTAACCTGTCCTGGGTCTGTCTCAACTTCCTGTATATAGTAACCTGTCCTGGTCTTTCTCCACTTACTGTATATAGTAACCTGTCCTGGTCTTTCTCCACTTACTGTATATAGTAACCTGTCCTGTCTCCACTTCCTGTATATAGTAACCTGTCCTGTCTCCACTTCCTGTATAATGTAACCTGTCCTGTCCTGTCTCCACTTCCTGTATATAGTAACCTGTCCTGGTCTTTCTCCACTTACTGTATATAGTAACCTGTCCTGGGTCTGTCTCAACTGCCTGTATATAGTAACCTGTCCTGGTCTGTCTCAACTCCCTGTATATAGTAACCTGTCCTGGTCTTTCTCCACTTCCTGTATATAGTAACCTGTCCTGGTCTGTCTCCACTTACTGTATATAGTAACCTGTCCTGGTCTGTCTCCACTTACTGTATATAGTAACCTGTCCTGGTCTGTCTCAACTTCCTGTATATAGTAACCTGTCCTGGTCTGTCTCCACTTACTGTATATAGTAACCTGTCCTGGTCTGTCTCCATACCATCCTGTATATAGTAACCTGTCCTGGTCTGTCTCCACTTACTGTATATAGTAACCTGTCCTGATCTGACTCCACTTCCTGTATATAGTAACCTGTCCTGGGTCTGTCTCCACTTCCTGTATATAGTAACCTGTCCTGGTCTGTCTCAACTTCCTGTATATAGTAACCTGTCCTGGTCTGTCTCCACTTCCTGTATATAGTAACCTGTCCTGGTCTGTCTCCACTTACTGTATATAGTAACCTGTCCTGATCTGACTCCACTTCCTGTATATAGTAACCTGTCCTGATCTGTCTCCACTTCCTGTATATAGTAACCTGTCCTGGTCTGTCTCCACTTCCTGTATATAGTAACCTGTCCTGGTCTGTCTCCACTTCCTGTATATAGTAACCTGTCCTGGTCTGTCTCCATACCATCCTGTATATAGTAACCTGTCCTGGTCTGTCTCAACTCCCTGTATATAGTAACCTGTCCTGGTCTGTCTCCATACCATCCTGTATATAGGAACCTGTCCTGGTCTGTCTCCACTTCCTCTATATAGTAACCTGTCCTGGTCTGTCTCCACTTACTGTATATAGTAACCTGTCCTGGTCTGTCTCAACTCCCTGTATATAGTAACCTGTCCTGGTCTGTCTCAACTTCCTGTATATAGTAACCTGTCCTGGTCTGTCTCAACTCCCTGTATATAGTAACCTGTCCTGGTCTGTCTCCACTTCCTGTATATAGTAACCTGTCCTGGGTCTGTCTCCACTTCCTGTATATAGTAACCTGTCCTGGTTTGTCTCCACTTCCTGTATATAGTAACATGTCCTGGTCTTTCTCCACTTACTGTATATAGTAACCTGTCCTGGTCTTTCTCCACTTACTGTATATAGTAACCTGTCCTGGTCTGTCTCAACTTCCTGTATATAGTAACCTGTCCTGGTCTGTCTCAACTTCCTGTATATAGTAACCTGTCCTGGTCTGTCTCAACTCCCTGTATATAGTAACCTGTCCTGGTCTTTCTCCACTTACTGTATATAGTAACCTGTCCTGGTCTTTCTCCACTTCCTGTATATAGTAACCTGTCCTGGTCTTTCTCCACTTCCTATATATAGTAACCTGTCCTGGTCTGTCTCAACTTCCTGTATATAGTAACCTGTCCTGGTCTGTCTCCACTTCCTGTATATAGTAACCTGTCCTGGTCTGTCTCCACTTCCTGTATATAGTAACCTGTCCTGGTCTGTCTCCACTTCCTGTATATAGTAACCTGTCCTGTCTCCACTTCCTGTATATAGTAACCTGTCCTGTCTCCACTTCCTGTATATAGTAACCTGTCCTGTCTCCACTTCCTGTATATAGTAACCTGTCCTGGTCTGTCTCCATACCATCCTGTATATAGTAACCTGTCCTGGTCTGTCTCCACTTCCTGTATATAGTAACCTGTCCTGGTCTGTCTCAACTCCCTGTATATAGTAACCTGTCCTGGTCTGTCTCAACTCCCTGTATATAGTAACCTGTCCTGGTCTGTCTCCATACCATCCTGTATATAGTAACCTGTCCTGGTCTGTCTCCACTTCCTGTATATAGTAACCTGTCCTGGTCTGTCTCAACTTCCTGTATATAGTAACCTGTCCTGGTCTGTCTCCACTCCCTGTATATAGTAACCTGTCCTGGTCTGTCTCCATAACATCCTGTATATAGTAACCTGTCCTGGTCTGTCTCAACTTCCTGTATATAGTAACCTGTCCTGGTCTGTCTCCATACCATCCTGTATATAGTAACCTGTCCTGGTCTTTCTCCATACCATCCTGTATATAGTAACCTGTCCTGGGTCTGTCTCCACTTCCTGTATATAGTAACCTGTCCTGGTCTGTCTCCACTTCCTGTATATAGTAACCTGTCCTGGTCTGTCTC
>NC_088405.1:100682669-100787669 GCF_034236695.1 Oncorhynchus nerka
ACCAGGGATGTTCTCTGTTTAGTGAGTCCTCCAGATCAGAGGCAGTAGGGATGACCAGGGATGTTCTCTGTTTAGTGAGTCCTCCAGATCAGAGGCAGTAGGGATGACCAGGGATGTTCTCTGTTTACTGAGTCCTCCAGATCAGAGGCAGTAGGGATGACCAGGGATGTTCTCTGTTTAGTGAGTCCTCCAGATCAGAGGCAGTAGGGATGACCTGGGATGTTCTCTGTTTAGTGAGTCCACCAGATCAGAGGCAGTAGGGATGACCAGGGATGTTCTCTGTTTAGTGAGTCCTCCAGATCAGAGGCAGTAGGGATGACCAGGGATGTTCTCTGTTTAGTGAGTCCTCCAGATCAGAGACAGTAGGGACGACCAGGGATGTTCTCTGTTTAGTGAGTCCACCAGATCATAGACAGTAGGGATGACCAGGGATGTCTCTGTTTAGTGAGTCCTCCAGATCAGAGGCAGTAGGGATGACCAGGGATGTTCTCTGTTTAGTGAGCCCACCAGATCAGAGGCAGTAGGGATGACCAGGGATGTTCTCTGTTTAGTGAGTCCTCCAGATCAGAGGCAGTAGGGATGACCAGGGATGTTCTCTGTTTAGTGAGTCCACCAGATCAGAGGCTGTAGGGATGACCAGGAATGTTCTCTGTTTAGTGAGTCCTCCAGATCAGAGGCAGTAGGGATGACCAGGGATGTCTCTGTTTAGTGAGTCCTCCAGATCAGAGGCAGGAGGGATGACCAGGGATGTTCTCTGTTTAGTGAGTCCACCAGATCAGAGGCAGTAGGGATGACCAGGGATGTTCTCTGTTTAGTGAGTCCACCAGATCAGAGACAGTAGGGATGACCAGGGATGTCTCTGTTTAGTGAGTCCTCCAGATCAGAGGCAGTAGGGATGACCAGGGATGTTCTCTGTTTAGTGAGTCCTCCAGATCAGAGGCAGTAGGGATGACCAGGGATGTTCTCTGTTTAGTGAGTCCTCCAGATCAGAGGCAGTAGGGTTGACCAGGGATGTTCTCTGTTTAGTGAGTCCACCAGATCAGAGGCAGTAGGGATGTTCTCTGTTTAGTGAGTCCACCAGATCAGAGGCAGTAGGGATGACCAGAGATGTTCTCTGTTTAGTGAGTCCACCAGATCAGAGGCAGTAGGGATGACCAGGGATGTTCTCTGTTTAGTGAGTCCACCAGATCAGAGACAGTAGGGATGACCAGAGATGTTCTCTGTTTAGTGAGTCCTCCAGATCAGAGGCAGTAGGGATGACCAGGGATGTTCTCTGTTTAGTGAGTCCTCCAGATCAGAGGCAGTAGGGATGACCAGAGATGTTCTCTGTTTAGTGAGTCCTCCAGATCAGAGGCAGTAGGAATAACCAGGGATGTTCTCTGTTTAGTGAGTCCTCCAGATCAGAGGCAGTAGGGATGACCAGGGATGTTCTCTGTTTAGTGAGTCCTCCAGATCAGAGGCAGTAGGGAGGACCAGGGATGTTCTCTGTTTAGTGAGTCCTCCAGATCAGAGGCAGTAGGGATGTTCTCTGTTTAGTGAGTCCACCAGATCAGAGGCAGTAGGGATGACCAGGGATGTTCTCTGTTTAGTGAGTCCTCCAGATCAGAGGCAGTAGGGAGGACCAGGGATGTTCTCTGTTTAGTGAGTCCTCCAGATCAGAGGCAGTAGGGATGACCAGGGATGTTCTCTGTTTAGTGAGTCCTCCAGATCAGAGGCAGTAGGGATGACCAGGGATGTTCTCTGTTTAGTGAGTCCTCCAGATCAGAGGCAGTAGGGATGACCAGGGATGTTCTCTGTTTACTGAGTCCTCCAGATCAGAGGCAGTAGGGATGACCAGGGATGTTCTCTGTTTAGTGAGTCCTCCAGATCAGAGGCAGTAGGGATGACCTGGGATGTTCTCTGTTTAGTGAGTCCACCAGATCAGAGGCAGTAAGGATGACCAGGGATGTTCTCTGTTTAGTGAGTCCTCCAGATCAGAGGCAGTAGGGATGACCAGGGATGTTCTCTGTTTAGTGAGTCCTCCAGATCAGAGGCAGTAGGGAGGACCAGGGATGTTCTCTGTTTAGTGAGTCCTCCAGATCAGAGGCAGTAGGGATGTTCTCTGTTTAGTGAGTCCACCAGATCAGAGGCAGTAGGGATGACCAGGGATGTTCTCTGTTTAGTGAGTCCTCCAGATCAGAGGCAGTAGGGATGACCAGGGATGTTCTCTGTTTAGTGAGTCCTCCAGATCAGAGGCAGTAGGGATGACCAGGGATGTTCTCTGTTTAGTGAGTCCTCCAGATCAGAGGCAGTAGGGATGACCAGGGATGTTCTCTGTTTAGTGAGTCCTCCAGATCAGAGGCAGTAGGGATGACCAGGGATGTTCTCTGTTTAGTGAGTCCTCCAGATCAGAGGCAGTAGGGATGACCAGGGATGTTCTCTGTTTAGTGAGTCCTCCAGATCAGAGGCAGTAGGGATGACCTGGGATGTTCTCTGTTTAGTGAGTCCACCAGATCAGAGGCAGTAGGGATGACCAGGGATGTTCTCTGTTTAGTGAGTCCTCCAGATCAGAGGCAGTAGGGATGACCAGGGATGTTCTCTGTTTAGTGAGTCCTCCAGATCAGAGACAGTAGGGACGACCAGGGATGTTCTCTGTTTAGTGAGTCCACCAGATCAGAGACAGTAGGGATGACCAGGGATGTTCTCTGTTTAGTGAGTCCTCCAGATCAGAGGCAGTAGGGATGACCAGGGATGTTCTCTGTTTAGTGAGTCCTCCAGATCAGAGGCAGTAGGGATGACCTGGGATGTTCTCTGTTTAGTGAGTCCACCAGATCAGAGGCAGTAGGGATGACCAGGGATGTTCTCTGTTTAGTGAGTCCTCCAGATCAGAGACAGTAGGGACGACCAGGGATGTTCTCTGTTTAGTGAGTCCACCAGATCAGAGGCAGTAGGGATGACCAGGGATGTTCTCTGTTTAGTGAGTCCTCCAGATCAGAGGCAGTAGGGATGACCAGGGATGTTCTATGTTTAGTGAGTCCTCCAGATCAGAGGCAGTAGGGATGTTCTCTGTTTAGTGAGTCCACCAGATCAGAGGCAGTAGGGATGACCAGAGATGTTCTCTGTTTAGTGAGTCCACCAGATCAGAGGCAGTAGGGATGACCAGGGATGTTCTCTGTTTAGTGAGTCCACCAGATCAGAGACAGTAGGGATGACCAGAGATGTTCTCTGTTTAGTGAGTCCTCCAGATCAGAGGCAGTAGGGATGACCAGGGATGTTCTCTGTTTAGTGAGTCCTCCAGATCAGAGGCAGTAGGGATGACCAGAGATGTTCTCTGTTTAGTGAGTCCTCCAGATCAGAGGCAGTAGGAATAACCAGGGATGTTCTCTGTTTAGTGAGTCCTCCAGATCAGAGGCAGTAGGGATGATCAGGGATGTTCTCTGTTTAGTGAGTCCACCAGATCAGAGGCAGTAGGGATGACCAGGGATGTTCTCTGTTTAGTGAGTCCACCAGATCAGAGGCAGTAGGGAGGACCAGGGATGTTCTCTGTTTAGTGAGTCCACCAGATCAGAGGCAGTAGGGATGACCAGGGATGTTCTCTGTTTAGTGAGTCCTCCAGATCAGAGGCAGTGGGGACGACCAGAGATGTTCTCTTGACAAGTGTGTCAAAATCTAACGAGTACCTCTGTTTGTCAGAGAGAATGTATGGAGTAGAAAGTACAGTATTTTCTTTCGGAATGTAGTGAATAAAAGTAGTCAAAAAAAAACAATAGTAAATTAAAGTACAGATACCAACAACAAAAAATTAAGTAGTACTTGAAAGTATTTTTACTTAAGTACTTTACACTACTGCTCAGTAAAGATAATTTCCCCACAGCCACGTAGGGCTGCACGATATAACCTAGGACTTATTTTTAACAAAAATGTTGCAATTGAAAAGAAAAAGAGCAACCAGTGAAGAACAAACACCATTGTATATTCCACCCATATTTATGTTTGAAATGTCTTTATTCTTTAGGAACTTCTGTATGTGTAATGTTTAATGTTCATTTTTATTGGTTATTTCACTATTTTTTATTATCTACCTCACTTTGCTTTGGCAATGTTAACACATGTTTCCCAATAAAGCCCCTTAAATTGAGAGACGCAGAGAGAGAGAGACACAGAGAGAGAGAAACACAGAGAGAGAGACACACAGAGAGAGAGACACACAGAGAGAGAGACACACAGAGAGAGAGACACAGAGAGAGACAGACATAGAGAGACACACACACACACAGAGAGAGAGATAGAGAGACCCTGACACACACAAAGAGACACAGAGAGAGACAGACATAGAGAGAGAGACACACACACACACACAGAGAGAGAGATAGAGAGACCCTGACACACACAAAGAGACACAGAGAGAGAGACACAGAGAGAGAGAAACACAGAGAGAGAGAGACACACAGAGAGAGAGACACACAGAGAGAGAAACGCAGAGAGAGACAGACATAGAGAGAGAGACACAGAGAGAGAGAAACACAGAGAGAGAGACACACAGAGAGAGAGACACACAGAGAGAGAGACACACAGACATAGAGAGAGAGAGACACACACACACAGAGAGAGATAGAGAGACCCTGACACACACAGAGACACAGAGAGAGAGAGACACAGAGAGCGAGAGACACTGACACCCACAGAGAGAGACAGAGAGAGAGACCCTCCCAGAGAGAGAGAGACACTGACACACACAGAGAGACAGACACACAGTGGAGTTGGGGTGAGGTCACTACTAGACAGCAGAACAGTCTGTATGTTTGAGCAAAGCCACTGAAGAGACCTCTTCACAGCACAGCCACTACCCTGCGCGTGGTACAGAACACACACTGCAGTAAATATTGACAATAGTCAAGCTGGGTTTTGGGAAGGTGTGTGTGTCTTTCTCTCTCTCACTGTGTTGGTTGGCCATCCACACCTGGTACTATAAGAGCCTATTCATAATGATAACATTAAGATGTGTTATTAACAGAGATGATAACATTAAGATGTGTTATTAACAGAGATGATAACATTAAGATGTGTTATTAACAGAGATGATAACATTAAGATGTGTTATTAACAGAGATGATAACATTAAGATGTGTTATTAACAGAGATGATAACATTAAGATGTGTTATTAACAGAGATGATAACATTAAGATGTGTTATTAACAGAGATGATAACATTAAGATGTGTTATTAACAGAGATGATAACATTAAGATGTGTTATTAACAGAGATGATAACATTAAGATGTGTTATTAACAGAGATGATAACATTAAGATGTGTTATTAACAGAGATGATAACATTAAGATGTGTTATTAACAGAGATGATAACATTAAGATGTGTTATTAACAGAGATGATAACATTAAGATGTGTTATTAACAGAGATGATAACATTGAGATGTGTTATTAACAGAGATGATAACATTAAGATGTGTTATTAACAGAGATGATAACATTTAAGATGTGTTATTAACAGAGATGATAACATTAAGATGTGTTATTAACAGAGATGATAACATTAAGATGTGTTATTAACAGAGATGATAACATTAAAGATGTGTTATTAACAGAGATGATAACATTAAGATGTGTTATTAACAGAGATGATAACATTAAGATGTGTTATTAACAGAGATGATAACATTAAGATGTGTTATTAACAGAGATGATAACATTAAGATGTGTTATTAACAGAGATGATAACATTAAGATGTGTTATTAACAGAGATGATAACATTAAGATGTGTTATTAACAGAGATGATAACATTAAGATGTGTTATTAACAGCTCAGATTAAAGGCTATCCACCAGTACATGTGTTATTATATAGTAGACCTATCAGTCACTAGTAGACCTATCAGTCATTATATAGTAGACCTATCAGTCATTATATAGTAGACCTATCAGTCACTAGTAGACCTATCAGTCATTGTATAGTAGATATCAGTCATTAAGATAGTAGACCTACCAGTCATTGTATAGTAGACCTTCAGTCATTGTATAGTAGACCTATCAGTCATTATATAGTAGACCTATCAGTCATTATATATGATAGACCTATTCAGTCATTATATAGTAGACCTACCAGTCATTGTATAGTAGACCTATCAGTCATTGTATAGTAGACCTATCAGTCACTAGTAGACCTACCAGATTATAGACCTACCAGTCATTGTATAGTAGACCTATCAGTCATTATATAGTAGACCTATCAGTCACCAGTAGACATGTCAGTCATTGTATAGTAGACCTATCAGTCACTAGTAGACCTATCAGTCATTGTATAGTAGACCTACCAGTCATTGTATAGTAGACCTATCAGTCATGATATAGTAGACCTATCAGTCATTATATAGTAGACCTATCAGTCACTAGTAGACCTATCAGTCATTATATAGTAGACCTATCAGTCACTAGTAGACCTATCAGTCATTGTATAGTAGACCTATCAGTCATTATATAGTAGACCTACCAGTCATTGTATAGTAGACCTATCAGTCATTGTATAGTAGACCTATCAGTCATTATATAGTAGACCTATCAGTCATTATATAGTAGACCTATCAGTCATTATATAGTAGACCTACCAGTCATTGTATAGTAGACCTATCAGTCATTGTATAGTAGACCTATCAGTCACTAGTAGACCTACCAGTCATTATATAGTAGACCTACCAGTCATTGTATAGTAGACCTATCAGTCATTATATAGTAGACCTATCAGTCACTAGTAGACCTATCAGTCATTGTATAGTAGACCTATCAGTCACTAGTAGACCTATCAGTCATTGTATAGTAGACCTACCAGTCATTGTATAGTAGACCTATCAGTCATGATATAGTAGACCTATCAGTCATTATATAGTAGACCTATCAGTCACTAGTAGACCTATCAGTCATTATATAGTAGACCTATCAGTCATTATATAGTAGACCTATCAGTCACTAGTAGACCTATCAGTCATTATATAGTAGACCTATCAGTCATTATATAGTAGACCTACCAGTCATTGTATAGTAGACCTATCAGTCACTAGTAGACCTACCAGTCATTATATAGTAGACCTACCAGTCATTGTATAGTAGACCTATCAGTCATTATATAGTAGACCTATCAGTCATTGTATAGTAGACCTATCAGTCATTGTATAGTAGACCTACCAGTCATTGTATAGTAGACCTATCAGTCATGATATAGTAGAACTATCAGTCATTGTATAGTAGACCTATCAGTCACTAGTAGACCTATCAGTCATTGTATAGTAGACCTACCAGTCATTGTATAGTAGACCTATCAGTCATGATATAGTAGACCTATCAGTCATTCAGTCATAGTAGACCTATCAGTCACTAGTAGACCTATATCAGTCACCTTGTCATTATATAGTAGACCTACCAGTCATTGTATAGTAGACCTATCAGTCATTATATAGTAGACCTATCAGTCAGTCATTATATAGTAGACCTACCAGTCATAGTAGACCTATCAGTCATTATATAGTAGACCTATCAGTCATTATATAGTAGACCTACCAGTCATTGTATAGTCATCAGTCATTATATAGTAGACCTATCAGTCATTATATAGTAGACCTAGTAGACCTACCAGTCATTATATAGTAGACCTACCAGTCATTATATAGTAGACCTATCAGTCATTATATAGTAGACCTATCAGTCACTAGTAGACCTACCAGTCATTATATAGTAGACCTATCAGTCATTGTATAGTAGACCTATCAGTCATTATATAGTAGACCTATCAGTCATTATATAGTAGACCTATCAGTCATTGTATAGTAGACCTACCAGTCATTGTATAGTAGACCTATCAGTCATGATATAGTAGACCTATCAGTCATTGTATAGTAGACCTATCAGTCACTAGTAGACCTATCAGTCATTGTATAGTAGACCTACCAGTCATTGTATAGTAGACCTATCAGTCATGATATAGTAGACCTATCAGTCATTATATAGTAGACCTATCAGTCACTAGTAGACCTACCAGTCATTGTATAGTAGACCTATCAGTCATTGTATAGTAGACCTACCAGTCATTGTATAGTAGACCTACCAGTCATTATATAGTAGACCTATCAGTCATTATATAGTAGACCTATCAGTCACTAGTAGACCTACCAGTCATTATATAGTAGACCTATCAGTCATTATATAGTAGACCTATCAGTCATTATATAGTAGACCTATCAGTCATTGTATAGTAGACCTACCAGTCATTGTATAGTAGACCTATCAGTCATGATATAGTAGACCTATCAGTCATTATATAGTAGACCTATCAGTCACTAGTAGACCTACCAGTCATTGTATAGTAGACCTATCAGTCATTGTATAGTAGACCTATCAGTCATTGTATAGTAGACCTACCAGTCATTGTATAGTAGACCTATCAGTCATTATATAGTAGACCTATCAGTCACTAGTAGACCTATCAGTCATTGTATAGTAGACCTATCAGTCATTATATAGTAGACCTATCAGTCACTAGTAGATTATATAGTAGACCTATCAGTCACTAGTAGACCTATCAGTCATTGTATAGTAGACCTATCAGTCATTATATAGTAGACCTATCAGTCACTAGTAGACCTATCAGTCATTATATAGTAGACCTATCAGTCACTAGTAGACCTACCAGTCATTATATAGTAGACCTACCAGTCATTGTATAGTAGACCTATCAGTCATTATATAGTAGACCTATCAGTCACTAGTAGACCTATCAGTCATTGTATAGTAGACCTACCAGTCATTGTATAGTAGACCTATCAGTCATTATATAGTAGACCTATCAGTCATTGTATAGTAGACCTATCAGTCACTAGTAGACCTACCAGTCATTATATAGTAGACCTACCAGTCATTATATAGTAGACCTATCAGTCATTATATAGTAGACCTATCAGTCATTATATAGTAGACCTATCAGTCATTGTATAGTAGACCTATCAGTCATTGTATAGTAGACCTACCAGTCATTGTATAGTAGACCTACCAGTCATTGTATAGTAGACCTATCAGTCATTGTATAGTAGACCTATCAGTCATTGTATAGTAGACCTATCAGTCATTATATAGTAGACCTATCAGTCACTAGTAGACCTATCAGTCATTGTATAGTAGACATATCAGTCATTATATAGTAGACCTATCAGTCATTATATAGTAGACCTATCAGTCACTAGTAGACCTATCAGTCATTGTATAGTAGACCTATCAGTCATTATATAGTAGACCTATCAGTCACTAGTAGACCTATCAGTCATTATATAGTAGACCTATCAGTCACTAGTAGACCTATCAGTCATTGTATAGTAGACCTATCAGTCATTATATAGTAGACCTATCAGTCACTAGTAGACCTATCAGTCATTATATAGTAGACCTATCAGTCACTAGTAGACCTATCAGTCATTGTATAGTAGACCTATCAGTCATTATATAGTAGACCTATCAGTCACTAGTAGACCTACCAGTCATTGTATAGTAGACCTACCAGTCATTGTATAGTAGACCTATCAGTCATTGTATAGTAGACCTATCAGTCATTGTATAGTAGACCTATCAGTCATTATATAGTAGACCTATCAGTCACTAGTAGACCTATCAGTCATTATATATTAGACCTATCAGTCATTATATAGTAGACCTATCAGTCATTATATAGTAGACCTATCAGTCACTAGTAGACCTATCAGTCATTGTATAGTAGACCTACCAGTCATTATATAGTAGACCTATCAGTCACTAGTAGACCTATCAGTCATTGTATAGTAGACCTACCAGTCATTATATAGTAGACCTATCAGTCACTAGTAGACCTATCAGTCACTAGTAGACCTATCAGTCATTATATAGTAGACCTATCAGTCATTATATAGTAGACCTACCAGTCATTGTATAGTAGACCTATCAGTCACTAGTAGACCTATCAGTCATTGTATAGTAGACCTATCAGTCACTAGTAGACCTATCAGTCACTAGTAGACCTACCAGTCATTGTATAGTAGACCTATCAGTCATTGTATAGTAGACCTATCAGTCATTATATAGTAGACCTATCAGTCACTAGTAGACCTATCAGTCATTGTATAGTAGACCTATCAGTCATTATATAGTAGACCTATCAGTCACTAGTAGACCTATCAGTCATTATATAGTAGACCTATCAGTCACTAGTAGACCTACCAGTCATTATATAGTAGACCTACCAGTCATTGTATAGTAGACCTATCAGTCATTATATAGTAGACCTATCAGTCACTAGTAGACCTATCAGTCATTGTATAGTAGACCTACCAGTCATTGTATAGTAGACCTATCAGTCATTTTATAGTAGACCTATCAGTCATTGTATAGTAGACCTATCAGTCATTGTATAGTAGACCTATCAGTCACTAGTAGACCTACCAGTCATTATATAGTAGACCTACCAGTCATTATATAGTAGACCTATCAGTCATTATATAGTAGACCTATCAGTCATTATATAGTAGACCTATCAGTCATTATATAGTAGACCTATCAGTCATTGTATAGTAGACCTATCAGTCATTGTATAGTAGACCTACCAGTCATTGTATAGTAGACCTACCAGTCATTGTATAGTAGACCTATCAGTCATTGTATAGTAGACCTATCAGTCATTGTATAGTAGACCTATCAGTCATTATATAGTAGACCTATCAGTCACTAGTAGACCTATCAGTCATTATATAGTAGACCTATCAGTCATTATATAGTAGACCTATCAGTCACTAGTAGACCTATCAGTCATTGTATAGTAGACCTATCAGTCATTATATAGTAGACCTATCAGTCACTAGTAGACCTATCAGTCATTATATAGTAGACCTATCAGTCACTAGTAGACCTATCAGTCATTGTATAGTAGACCTATCAGTCATTATATAGTAGACCTATCAGTCACTAGTAGACCTATCAGTCATTATATAGTAGACCTATCAGTCATTGTATAGTAGACCTATCAGTCATTATATAGTAGACCTATCAGTCACTAGTAGACCTATCAGTCATTGTATAGTAGACCTACCAGTCATTATATAGTAGACCTATCAGTCACTAGTAGACCTATCAGTCATTATATAGTAGACCTATCAGTCATTATATAGTAGACCTAGCAGTCATTATATAGTAGACCTATCAGTCACTAGTAGACCTATCAGTCACTAGTAGACCTATCAGTCATTATATAGTAGACCTACCAGTCATTGTATAGTAGACCTATCAGTCACTAGTAGACCTATCAGTCATTGTATAGTAGACCTATCAGTCACTAGTAGACCTATCAGTCACTAGTAGACCTATCAGTCATTGTATATTAGACCTATCAGTCATTATATAGTAGACCTATCAGTCATTGTATAGTAGACCTATCAGTCACTAGTAGACCTATCAGTCACTAGTAGACCTATCAGTCATTGTATATTAGACCTATCAGTCATTATATAGTAGACCTATCAGTCATTGTATAGTAGACCTATCAGTCACTAGTAGACCTATCAGTCATTGTCTAGTAGACCTATCAGTCATTGTCTAGTAGACCTATCAGTCATTATATAGTAGACCTATCAGTCATTATATAGTAGACCTATCAGTCATTATATAGTAGACCTATCAGTCATTATATAGTAGACCTATCAGTCATTATATAGTAGACCTACCAGTCATTGTATAGTAGACCTATCAGTCATTGTATAGTAGACCTATCAGTCATTATATAGTAGACCTACCAGTCATTATATAGTAGACCTATCAGTCATTATATAGTAGACCTATCAGTCATTATATAGTAGACCTACCAGTCATTATATAGTAGACCTATCAGTCACTAGTAGACCTATCAGTCATTATATAGTAGACCTATCAGTCATTATATAGTAGACCTATCAGTCACTAGTAGACCTATCAGTCATTATATAGTAGACCTATCAGTCATTATATAGTAGACCTATCAGTCATTATATAGTAGACCTATCAGTCACTAGTAGACCTATCAGTCATTATATAGTAGACCTATCAGTCATTATATAGTAGACCTATCAGTCACTAGTAGACCTATCAGTCATTATATAGTAGACCTATCAGTCATTATATAGTAGACCTATCAGTCACTAGTAGACCTATCAGTCATTGTATAGTAGACCTATCAGTCATTATATAGTAGACCTATCAGTCATTGTATAGTAGACCTATCAGTCATTGTATAGTAGACCTATCAGTCATTATATAGTAGACCTATCAGTCATTATATAGTAGACCTATCAGTCATTATATAGTAGACCTATCAGTCATTATATAGTAGACCTATCAGTCATTATATAGTAGACCTACCAGTCATTATATAGTAGACCTACCAGTCATTATATAGTAGACCTATCAGTCACTAGTAGACATATCAGTCACTAGTAGACCTATCAGTCACTAGTAGACCTATCAGTCATTATATAGTAGACCTATCAGTCATTATATAGTAGACCTACCAGTCATTGTATAGTAGACCTATCAGTCACTAGTAGACCTATCAGTCATTGTATAGTAGACCTATCAGTCACTAGTAGACCTATCAGTCACTAGTAGACCTATCAGCCATTGTATATTAGACCTATCAGTCATTATATAGTAGACCTATCAGTCATTGTATAGTAGACCTATCAGTCATTGTCTAGTAGACCTATCAGTCATTATATAGTAGACCTATCAGTCATTATATAGTAGACCTATCAGTCATTATATAGTAGACCTATCAGTCATTGTATAGTAGACCTATCAGTCATTATATAGTAGACCTATCAGTCATTATATCATTATATAGTAGACCTATCAGTCATATATAGTAGACCTATAACTAGTAGTCAGTCAAATAGACTTAAATAGTAGACCTATCAGTCATTATATAGTAGACCTATCAGTCATTATATAGTAGACCTATCAGTCACTAGTAGACCTATCAGTCATTGTATAGTAGACCTATCAGTCATTATATAGTAGACCTATCAGTCATTGTATAGTAGACCTATCAGTCATTATATAGTAGACCTATCAGTCATTATATAGTAGACCTATCAGTCATTATATAGTAGACCTATCAGTCATTATATAGTAGACCTATCAGTCATTATATAGTAGACCTACCAGTCATTATATAGTAGACCTATCAGTCATTGATATAGTAGACCTATCAGTCATTATATAGTAGATTCAGTATAGTAGACCTATCAGTCATTGTATAGTAGACCTACCAGTCATTGTATAGTAGACCTATCAGTCATTGTATAGTAGACCTATCAGTCATTATATAGTAGACCTATCAGTCATTATATAGTAGACCTATCAGTCATTATATAGTAGACCTATCAGTATAGTAGACCTATCAGTCATTATATAGTAGACCTATCAGTCATTATATAGTAGACCTATCAGTCACATTATATAGTAGACCTATCAGTCACTAGTAGACCTATCAGTCATTATATAGTAGACAGTCATTATATAGTAGACCAGTCATTATATAGTAGACCTATCAGTCATTATATAGTAGACCTATCAGTCATTATATAGTAGACCTATCAGTCATTATATAGTAGACCTATCAGTCATATAGTAGACCTATCAGTCATTTATATAGTCAGACCTATCAGTCATTATATAGTAGACCTACCAGTCATTGTATAGTCTATCAGTCACTAGTGACCTATAGTAGACCTATCAGTCATTGTATAGTAGACCTATCAGTCATAGTAGACCTATCAGTCATTATATAGTAGACCTATCAGTCATTTATAGTAGACCTATCAGTCATTATATAGTAGACCTATCAGTCATTGTATAGTAGACCTATCAGTCATTGTATAGTAGACCTATCAGTCATTGTATAGTAGACCTATCAGTCATTGTATAGTAGACCTCAGTCACTAGTAGACTAGTAGACCTCAGTCATTATATAGTAGAGTCACTAGTAGACCTATCAGTCATTGTATAGTAGACCTATCAGTCATTATATAGTAGACCTATCAGTCACTAGTCATCAGTCATTATATAGTAGACCTATCAGTCATTGTATAGTAGACCTATCAGTCATTATATAGTAGACCTATCAGTCATTATATAGTAGACCTATCAGTCACTAGTAGACCTATCAGTCATTATATAGTAGACCTATCAGTCATTATATAGTAGACCTATCAGTCATTATATAGTAGACCTATCAGTCATTGTATAGTAGACCTATCAGTCATAGTAGACCTATCAGTCATTATATAGTAGACCTATCAGTCATTATATAGTAGACCTATCAGTCATTATATAGTAGACCTATCAGTCATATAGTAGACCTATCAGTCATAGTAGACCTACCAGTCATTATATAGTAGACCTATCAGTCATTATATAGTAGACCTATCAGTCATTATATAGTAGACCTATCAGTCACTAGTAGACCTATCAGTCATTGTATAGTAGACCTACCAGTCATTATATAGTAGACCTATCAGTCATTCAGTATAGTAGACCTATCAGTCATTGTATAGTAGACCTATCAGTCATTATATAGTAGACCTATCAGTCATTATAGTAGTAGACCTACCAGTCATTATATAGTAGACCTATCAGTCATTATATAGTAGACCTATCAGTCATTATATAGTAGACCTATCAGTCACTAGTAGACCTACCAGTCATATAGTAGACCTACAGACCTATCAGTCAGTCTATCAGTATAGTAGACCTATCAGTCATTATATAGTAGACCTATCAGTCACTAGTAGACCTATCAGTCATTATATAGTAGACCTACCAGTCATTATATAGTAGACCTATCAGTCACTAGTAGACCTACCAGTCAGTATAGTAGACCTATCAGTCATTGTATAGTAGACCTACCAGTCATTGTATAGTAGACCTATCAGTCATTATATAGTAGACCTATCAGTCATTATATAGTAGACCTATCAGTCACTAGTAGACCTATCAGTCATTGTATAGTAGACCTATCAGTCATTATATAGTAGACCTATCAGTCATTGTATAGTAGACCTATCAGTCATTGTATAGTAGACCTATCAGTCATTGTATAGTAGACCTACCAGTCATTATATAGTAGACCTATCAGTCATTGTATAGTAGACCTATCAGTCATTATATAGTAGACCTATCAGTCACTAGTAGACCTATCAGTCATTATATAGTAGACCTATCAGTCACAGTCATTGTATAGTAGACCTATCAGTCATTATATAGTAGACCTATCAGTCATTATATAGTAGACCTATCAGTCACTAGTAGACCTATCAGTCATTGTATAGTAGACCTATCAGTCATTATATAGTAGACCTATCAGTCACCTATATATAGTAGACCTATCAGTCACTAGTAGACCTATCAGTCATTGTATAGTAGACCTACCAGTAGACCATTGTATAGTAGACCTATCAGTCATTGTATAGTAGACCTATCAGTCATTGTATAGTAGACCTATCAGTCATTGTATAGTAGACCTATCAGTCATTTATAGTAGATTCAGTATAGTAGACCTATCAGTCATTATATAGTAGACCTATCAGTCATTATATAGTAGACCTATCAGTCATTATATAGTAGACCTATCAGTCACTAGTAGACCTATCAGTAGACCTATCAGTCATTATATAGTAGACCTATCAGTCATTATATAGTAGACCTATCAGTCATTGTATAGTAGACCTATCAGTCATTATATAGTAGACCTATCAGTCACTAGTAGACCTATCAGTCATTATATAGTAGACCTATCAGTCACTATCAGTCATAGTAGACCTATCAGTCATTGTATAGTAGACCTATCAGTCATTATATAGTAGACCTCAGTCAGTCAGTCTAGTAGACCTATCAGTCATTATATAGTAGACCTATCAGTCATTGTATAGTAGACCTATCAGTCACTAGTAGACCTATCAGTCATTATATAGTAGACCTATCAGTCACTAGTAGACCTATCAGTCATTGTATAGTAGACCTATCAGTCATTGTATAGTAGACCTATCAGTCATTATATAGTAGACCTATCAGTCACTAGTAGACCTATCAGTCATTATATATTAGACCTATCAGTCATTATATAGTAGACCTATCAGTCATTATATAGTAGACCTATCAGTCACTAGTAGACCTATCAGTCATTGTATAGTAGACCTACCAGTCATTATATAGTAGACCTATCAGTCACTAGTAGACCTATCAGTCATTGTATAGTAGACCTACCAGTCATTATATAGTAGACCTATCAGTCACTAGTAGACCTATCAGTCACTAGTAGACCTATCAGTCATTATATAGTAGACCTATCAGTCATTATATAGTAGACCTACCAGTCATTGTATAGTAGACCTATCAGTCACTAGTAGACCTATCAGTCATTGTATAGTAGACCTATCAGTCACTAGTAGACCTATCAGTCACTAGTAGACCTACCAGTCATTGTATAGTCAGACCTATCAGTCATTGTATAGTAGACCTATCAGTCATTGTATAGTAGACCTATCAGTCACTAGTAGACCTATCAGTCATTGTATAGTAGACCTATCAGTCATTATATAGTAGACCTATCAGTCACTAGTAGACCTATCAGTCATTATATAGTAGACCTATCAGTCACTAGTAGACCTACCAGTCATTATATAGTAGACCTACCAGTCATTGTATAGTAGACCTATCAGTCATTATATAGTAGACCTATCAGTCACTAGTAGACCTATCAGTCATTGTATAGTAGACCTACCAGTCATTGTATAGTAGACCTATCAGTCATTTTATAGTAGACCTATCAGTCATTGTATAGTAGACCTATCAGTCATTGTATAGTAGACCTATCAGTCACATCAGTAGACCTACCAGTCATTATATAGTAGACCTACCAGTCATTATATAGTAGACCTATCAGTCATTATATAGTAGACCTATCAGTCATTATATAGTAGACCTATCAGTCATTATATAGTAGACCTATCAGTCATTGTATAGTAGACCTATCAGTCATTGTATAGTAGACCTACCAGTCATTGTATAGTAGACCTACCAGTCATTGTATAGTAGAGTAGACCTATCAGTCATTGTATAGTAGACCTATCAGTCATTGTATAGTAGACCCTCACTAGTAGACCTATCAGTCATTATATAGTAGACCTATCAGTCACTAGTAGACCTATCAGTCATTATATAGTAGACCTATCAGTCATTATATAGTAGACCTATCAGTCACTAGTAGACCTATCAGTCATTGTATAGTAGACCTATCAGTCATTATATAGTAGACCTATCAGTCACTAGTAGACCTATCAGTCATTATATAGTAGACCTATCAGTCATTGTATAGTAGACCTTCACAGTCATTATATAGTAGACCTATCAGTCACTAGTAGACCTATCAGTCATTGTATAGTAGACCTACCAGTCATTATATAGTAGACCTATCAGTCACTAGTAGACCTATCAGTCATTATATAGTAGACCTATCAGTCATTATATAGTAGACCTAGCAGTCATTATATAGTAGACCTATCAGTCACTAGTAGACCTATCAGTCACTAGTAGACCTATCAGTCATTATATAGTAGACCTATCAGTCATTATATAGTAGACCTACCAGTCATTGTATAGTAGACCTATCAGTCACTAGTAGACCTATCAGTCATTGTATAGTAGACCTATCAGTCACTAGTAGACCTATCAGTCACTAGTAGACCTATCAGTCATTTATAGTAGACCTATCAGTCATTGTATAGTAGACCTATCAGTCATTATATAGTAGACCTATCAGTCACTAGTAGACCTATCAGTCACTAGTAGACCTATCAGTCACTAGTAGACCTATCAGTCATTATATAGTAGACCTATCAGTCATTATATAGTAGACCTATCAGTCATTATATAGTAGACCTATCAGTCATTATATAGTAGACCTATCAGTCATTATATAGTAGACCTACCAGTCATTGTATAGTAGACCTATCAGTCATTGTATAGTAGACCTATCAGTCATTATATAGTAGACCTACCAGTCATTATATAGTAGACCTATCAGTCATTATATAGTAGACCTATCAGTCATTATATAGTAGACCTACCAGTCATTATATAGTAGACCTATCAGTCACTAGTAGACCTATCAGTCATTATATAGTAGACCTATCAGTCACTAGTAGACCTATCAGTCATTATATAGTAGACCTATCAGTCATTATATAGTAGACCTATCAGTCATTATATAGTAGACCTATCAGTCACTAGTAGACCTATCAGTCATTATATAGTAGACCTATCAGTCATTCATTATATAGTAGACCTACCAGTCATTATATAGTAGACCTATCAGTCACTAGTAGACCTATCAGTCATTGTATAGTAGACCTATCAGTCTAGTAGACCTATCAGTCACTAGTAGACCTATCAGTCATTGTATAAATTAGACCTACCAGTCATTATAGTAGACCTATCAGTATATAGTAGACCTATCAGTCATTATATAGTAGACCTATCAGTCATTATAGACCTTCAGTCAGTAGACCTATATAGTAGACCTATCAGTCATTATATAGTAGACCTATCAGTCATTACCTATCAGTCACTAGTAGACCTATCAGTCATTATATAGTAGACCTATCAGTCATTATCAGTAGTAGACCTACCAGTCATTATATAGTAGACCTATCAGTCACTAGTATCAGTCTGTGTACACTTAGTAGACCTATCAGTCACTAGTAGACCTATCAGTCACTAGTAGACCTATCAGTCATTATATAGTAGACCTATCAGTCATTATATAGTAGACCTACCAGTCATTGTATAGTAGACCTATCAGTCACTAGTAGACCTATCAGTCATTGTATAGTAGACCTATCAGTCACTAGTAGACCTATCAGTCACTAGTAGACCTATCAGCCATTGTATATTAGACCTATCAGTCATTATATAGTAGACCTATCAGTCATTGTCTAGTAGACCTATCAGTCATTGTCTAGTAGACCTATCAGTCATTATATAGTAGACCTATCAGTCATTATATAGTAGACCTATCAGTCATTATATAGTAGACCTATCAGTCATTATATAGTAGACCTATCAGACATTGTATAGTAGACCTATCAGTCATTATATAGTAGACCTATCAGTCATGATATAGTAGACCTATCAGTCATTATATAGTAGACCTATCAGTCACTAGTAGACCTATCAGTCATTGTATAGTAGACCTATCAGTCATTATATAGTAGACCTATCAGTCATTGTATAGTAGACCTATCAGTCATTGTATAGTAGACCTATCAGTCATTATATAGTAGACCTATCAGTCATTATATAGTAGACCTATCAGTCATTATATAGTAGACCTTAGTATAGTAGACATATCAGTCATTATATAGTAGACCTATCAGTCATTATACTAGTAGACCTATCAGTCATGATATAGTAGACCTATCAGTCATTATATAGTAGACCTATCAGTGTATAGTAGACCTATCAGTCACTAGTAGACCTATCAGTCATTGTATAGTAGACCTATCAGTCATTATATAGTAGACCTATCAGTCATTGTATAGTAGACCTATCAGTCATTATATAGTAGACCTATCATAGTCATTATATAGTAGACCTATCAGTCATTATATAGTAGACCTATCAGTCATTATATAGTAGACCTATCAGTCATTATATAGTAGACCTATCAGTCATTATATAGTAGACCTATCAGTCATTATATAGTAGACCTATCAGTCATTACTAGTAGACCCAGTCATTATATAGTAGACCTATCAGTCATTATATAGTAGACCTAGTCAGTCACTAGTAGACCTATCAGTCCCTATATAGTAGACCTATCAGTCATAGTAGACCTATCCTATCAGTCATTATATAGTAGACCTATCAGTCATTATATAGTAGACCTATCAGTCATTATATAGTAGACCTATCAGTCACCTATCAGTCATTATATAGTAGACCTATCAGTCACTAGTAGACCTATCAGTCATTGTATAGTAGACCTATCAGTCACTAGTAGACCTATCAGTCACTAGTAGACCTATCAGCCATTGTATAGTAGACCTATCAGTCAGTCATCATATAGTAGACCTATCAGTCATTGTATAGTAGACCTATCAGTCATTGTATAGTAGACCTATCAGTCTATGTCATATAGTAGACCTATCAGTCATTATCCATAGTAGACCTATCAGTCACTAGTAGACCTATCAGTCAGACCTTCAGTCATGATATAGTAGACCTATCAGTCATTATATAGTAGACCTATCAGTCATTGTATAGTAGACCTATCAGTCATTATATAGTAGACCTATCAGTCATTATATAGTAGACCTATCAGTCATTATATAGTAGACCTATCAGTCATTATATAGTAGACCTATCAGTCATTATATAGTAGACCTACCAGTCATTATATAGTAGACCTATCAGTCACTAGTAGACCTATCAGTCACTAGTAGACCTATCAGTCATTGTATAGTAGACCTATCAGTCATTATATAGTAGACCTACCAGTCATTGTATAGTAGACCTATCAGTCATTATATAGTAGACCTATCAGTCATTATATAGTAGACCTATCAGTCATTGTATAGTAGACCTATCAGTCACTAGTAGACCTATCAGTCACTAGTAGACCTATCAGTCACTAGTAGACCTATCAGTCATTGTATAGTAGACCTATCAGTCACTAGTAGACCTATCAGTCACTAGTAGACCTACCAGTCATTATATAGTAGACCTATCAGTCACTAGTAGACCTATCAGTCATTGTATAGTAGACCTATCAGTCATTATATAGTAGACCTATCAGTCACTAGTAGACCTATCAGTCATTGTATAGTAGACCTATCAGTCATTGTATAGTAGACCTATCAGTCACTAGTAGACCTACCAGTCATTGTATAGTAGACCTACCAGTCATTGTATAGTAGACCTCAGTCCAGTCATTATATAGTAGACCTCACCAGTCATCAGTCATATAGTAGACCTACCAGTCACTAGTAGACCTATCAGTCATTATATAGTAGACCTATCAGTCATTATATAGTAGACCTATCAGTCATTATATAGTAGACCTATCAGTCATTATATAGTAGACCTATCAGTCATTGTATAGTAGACCTATCAGTCATTGTATAGTAGACCTATCAGTCATGATATAGTAGACCTATCAGTCATTATATAGTAGACCTATCAGTCACTAGTAGACCTATCAGTCATTGTATAGTAGACCTATCAGTCATTATATAGTAGACCTATCAGTCATTGTATAGTAGACCTATCAGTCATTATATAGTAGACCTATCAGTCATTATATAGTAGACCTATCAGTCATTATATAGTAGACCTATCAGTCATTATATAGTAGACCTATCAGTCATTATATAGTAGACCTATCAGTCATTATATAGTAGACCTATCAGTCACTAGTAGACCTATCAGTCATTATATAGTAGACCTATCAGTCATTATATAGTAGACCTATCAGTCACTAGTAGACCTATCAGTCATATAGTAGACCTATCAGTCATTATATAGTAGACCTATCAGTCATTATATAGTAGACCTACCAGTCATTATATAGTAGACCTATCAGTCATTATATAGTAGACCTACCAGTCATTATATAGTAGACCTATCAGTCACTAGTAGACCTATCAGTCACTAGTAGACCTATCAGTCATTATATAGTAGACCTACCAGTCATTATATAGTAGACCTATCAGTCACTAGTAGACCTATCAGTCACTAGTAGACCTATCAGTCATTGTATAGTAGACCTATCAGTCATTATATAGTAGACCTATCAGTCATTGTATAGTAGACCTATCAGTCACTAGTAGACCTATCAGTCATTCACTATCAGTCATTGTATAGTAGACCTATCAGTCACTAGTAGACCTATCAGTCACTAGTAGACCTATCAGTCACTAGTAGACCTATCAGTCATTGTATAGTAGACCTATCAGTCACTAGTAGACCTATCAGTCACTAGTAGACCTACCAGTCATTATATAGTAGACCTATCAGTCACTAGTAGACCTATCAGTCATTGTATAGTAGACCTATCAGTCATTATATAGTAGACCTATCAGTCACTAGTAGACCTATCAGTCATTGTATAGTAGACCTATCAGTCATTGTATAGTAGACCTATCAGTCACTAGTAGACCTACCAGTCATTGTATAGTAGACCTACCAGTCATTGTATAGTAGACCTACCAGTCATTATATAGTAGACCTACCAGTCATTATATAGTAGACCTACCAGTCACTAGTAGACCTATCAGTCATTATATAGTAGACCTATCAGTCATTATATAGTAGACCTATCAGTCATTATATAGTAGACCTATCAGTCACTAGTAGACCTACCAGTCATTATATAGTAGACCTATCAGTCATTATATAGTAGACCTATCAGTCATTATATAGTAGACCTATCAGTCATTATATAGTAGACCTATCAGACCTAAAGTGATATAATTGTAAAATAACAATAACATCACATTGTAATGTCAAGTGTCTATTTATATGTGAAATGTCTATTCATATGTGAAATGTCTATTTATACGTGAAATGTCTATTCATATGTGAAATGTCTATTTATACGTGAAATGTCTATTCATATGTGAAGTGTCTATTCATATGTGAAGTGTCTATTCATATGTGAAGTGTCTATTCATATGTGAAGTGTCTATTTATATGTGAAATGTCTATTTATATGTGAAGTGTCTATTTATATGTGAAATGTATTTTTAATAGTATTGTAATCCAGTTATCAAAGTTGTCAAACTCAGGAATAAATCCTCACATCAAGTTGACTGGTAAAATGGGTCACCTGACAAAAAAATCCGTGTTTTTCGTCCCTTGCTGAAAATAATCATTCCACATGCATGGGAATTTAAAAAAAAAAAGTATTCATGCATCAGTAAAAACTAGACCTACCTTCTCTCCAGTCATGGCGTGAAGTCCCTCTCGGACTTTAGCGAAGGAGCCCTCTCCAAGTTTCCTCCCGATCAAGTAGTTTCCGACCCGCTTAGTGTGGTAAAAATTACGGAGGATATCCGCAGCAGGACTGCCTAGAGAAGCCGGGATAACGTTCTCCGGGGTAGAGGCCGGGGCTTTACTCCCGGGGACAACGTTCTCCGGTGTAGAGGCCGGGGCTTTACTCCCGGGGACAACGTTCTCCGGTGTAGAGGCCGGGGCTTTACCCCCGTGTAACCGGGGACTATCGACAACCATGTCAACGCCAGCGGCTGTCATAAAAACTCCTAACTGTCAAACTACAAAAGAACGGTTTATTTTCAACCTTTAGAGAAGTTTCCAACTGTCCGTCCTCGTTGTCCCCTGCGCTCTAAACCTGGCAGGTCCGGTATGTGAGCAGCATCTGAAGTCCGACAAAGTCCCGTCTGCCCGTCCTGTCCGTTGTCCCCGTTGATTGTATATAGGCCAATTTAACCGGAACCCGAGCCACCTGTTCAACCAACGCGTCAACATGCAGTGTGCGTATTTTCCAAGAGCTTGTCCCGAACTTGACGCGTCCAAACGTGTTCAAACACTTAAACGGTCTCATAAAGAAAATAGAAATCAAAATAGGCTTCTTGACTGAGAAATAAATATCTAAATATTTCCAAAAGTTGCCAAAATGTGTTAAAAGGGAGTGTAAATATCCTTGTGTTGTTCATTAAACTTCTCTCTCCGTCACTCAATCAATCTTTTCTGGAGCTGAGCGTTCCTTTCCGGTGGGTGGTTATTGGATTTGAGACTGAAGAACGCTGTCGGGTTTGAAGCGACTTTCCCGGTTCAGTGGGTGGGCGTTACTTGTTTGTGAGAAACGCTTCTGACTCGGTAACCGGGTTGGGCTGTAGTCCTATCAGACGCGGCGGCGGGAGCAGACGTGAGACCCCCCCCCCCCCCCTCACACCTCTCAAGTCAATTCAAAGGACTCTCTCCTCTCCAAATACAGTAGCCGCGCCTGCAGCTCAAACAAAGGCTGGTCTAACTCTTCCGGAGACTGGATATGGGGATGATATCACCTGGCTCTCTCTCTTCCCTGATTGGAAGGTGACTCCTGGTAGCTAGAGAATATGGATCATGATTAATGAGTCTATTGATTTGTCTCGCTGTTTGGCGAGAGCCACCCTTCCTCCCCTCCTACAAAGGAGTCGTGTCTTGAATATAGATAACCTCGTGGTGTAAACTAGGCTATGTTATTAACCATGAATAGTCTATAAACGTAAATGATGTGTAATGTCTAAGCTAATATAGGGTGGGGGGGGGGGGGGTTGCATGTTATTTTTTTTTAGGAACAAAGAAATGTTTTGATGTATGATGTTGAACGTTGCGTAAAAGGGCTGTGACGCTCCACTCCACACGATCAGCTCTGTTACCAAAATAACACGGAGAGAGACTCTGCGTACCGAATAACCAAATGAGCTACACACCAACATGCTTGTCTAATACAGTGATGTCTCAAGACAAATATGACAGTGGTCTGCTCTAAATTACATTCTAAAGACAATAACCATTGTGTTGTCTTTCTATGAGTGTGTTATTAGTGCAGTCAAACACAAAGGATACAGCTATTGCATCAGATGAGTTGGTCTTCAATACGAGAGAAGTAGCACGCGGGGAACCTAAAACGGTTTCCCGTTTTCTCCGTTTATTCATCACCGTGGAGAAGCAGACTGTTTTAATTCATGAATTAATGATAGTTGAAGTGAACAAAGAGCAACAGAGTCCCTTTTGAAGGTCTCTTCATCTGAGAGGAATGAGCTCAGTCTCTCTCCTGTCAGTCTCTATAAACACACACAGTCTGTCAACACTTAAAGGGTTTATCAGTCTGTCAACCCTTAAAGGGATTATCAGTCTGTCAACCCTTAAAGGGATTATCAGTCTGTCAACACTTAAAGGATGTATCATAGTCTGTCAACACTTAAAGGGTTTATCAGTCTGTCAACACTTAAAGGGATTATCAGTCTGTCAACATTTAAAGGGATTATCAGTCTGTCAACACTTAAAGGGATGATCAGTCTGTCAACATTTAAAGGGATTATCAGTCTGTCAACACTTAAAGGGATTATCAGTCTGTCGACCCTTAAAGGGATTATCAGTCTGTCAACCCTTAAAGGGATTATCAGTCTGTCGACCCTTAAAGGGATTATCAGTCTGTCGACCCTTAAAGGGTTTATCAGTCTGTCAACCCTTAAAGGGATTATCAGTCTGTCAACACTTAAAGGGTTTATCAGTCTGTCAACCCTTAAAGGGATTATCAGTCTGTCAACCCTTAAAGGGATTATCAGTCTGTCAACACTTAAAGGGATTATCAGTCTGTCGACCCTTAAAGGGATTATCAGTCTGTCGACCCTTAAAGGGTTTATCAGTCTGTCAACCCTTAAAGGGATTATCAGTCTGTCAACACTTAAAGGGATGATCAGTCTGTCGACCCTTAAAGGGATTATCAGTCTGTCGACCCTTAAAGGGTTTATCAGTCTGTCAACCCTTAAAGGGATTATCAGTCTGTCGACCCTTAAAGGGTTTATCAGTCTGTCAACCCTTAAAGGGATTATCAGTCTGTCAACCCTTAAAGGGATTATCATAGTCTAAAAGTATACACATACACACAGCAGTGTTCTAGAATATTGGACCGTGAGCTTTCATACTATTATAATTCTCAGCGCAGCTGTCACACCCTGACCATAGTTTGCTTTGTATGTTTCTATGTTTTGGTTGGTCAGGGTGTGAGCTGAGTGGGCATTCTATGTTACATGTCTAGTTTGTCTAGTTCTATGTTTGGCCTGATATGGTTCTCAATCAGAGGCAGGTGTTAGTCATTGTCTCTGATTGGGAACCATATTTAGGTAGCCTGTTTGGTGTTGGGTTTTGTGGGTGATTGTCCTTGTTACTGTCTCTGTGTTACTTTGCACCACTAGAGGCTGTTTCGGTTTTCGTTTGTTGTTTTCGTATTGATTCGTGGTTTCATTAAACATGAATCTCAATAGCCACGTCGCATTTTGGTCCGACTCTCCTTCACCTATAGAAAACCGTTACAGCAGCTCAAGCAATTTCTCCCACTTTCAACACATTCAAATGAATAGAAAACACCTACCTACACATTGGTTGGGAATTGTGGGAAGGTGGACATTCGGGCTTCATCCCCCCCGCCCAGCGGATGGTGGTCTCAGAGCTGAGTAGTTACGGGACTATGGACTATCGAGTCTCAACGTCTATTGAATCTGATTTACGCTATAAAAGGGTTGATTATAGTCCAAAACCTGTATACATTTTGGACAATTGACTTTCATACTGTTTGGAATTCTCAGAACAGGCTCAAATCATTTCTCCAAACTGACACATTCGAATGAATAGATGGTTAGTGCTGGAGACGTGTTGAATTGTAGGGAGATGGACATTCTCTCTGTGTATTCCCCGTCAAATGGTGGTTTCAGAGTCCAGTACCTACTGTATGTCACAATGGGACGCAGGACTATCGATGGGACACAGGACTATCGAGTCCCAGTTTCTGTGGACTGTGATTTACACTTCATTCACTGCAGTGTGTTTCAGTGTGCTTGAAACAAAAGTATACATCTCACACACTTGTATGGTGTCAGATATAGTGTTGAAATCTATTCCCTCACACACCTGTACGGTGTCAGATATAGTGTTGATATCTATTCCCTCACACACCTGTATGGTGTCAGATATAGTGTTGATATCTATTCCCTCACACACCTGTACGGTGTCAGATATAGTGTTGAAATCTATTCCCTCACACACCTGTACGGTGTCAGATATAGTGTTGAAATCTATTCCCTCACACACCTGTACGGTGTCAGATATAGTGTTGAAATCGATGCCCTCACACACCTGTATGGTGTCAGATATAGTGTTGATATCTATTCCCTCACACACCTGTATGGTGTCAGATATAGTGTTGAAATCTATTCCCTCACACACCTGTACGGTGTCAGATATAGTGTTGATATCTATTCCCTCACACACCTGTATGGTGTCAGATATAGTGTTGAAATCTATTTCCTCACACACCTGTACAGTGTCAGATATAGTGTTGATATCTATTCCCTCACACACCTGTATGGTGTCAGATATAGTGTTGAAATCTATTCCCTCACACACCTGTATGGTGTCAGATATAGTGTTGAAATCTATTTCCTCACACACCTGTACGGTGTCAGATATAGTGTTGATATCTATTCCCTCACACACCTGTATGGTGTCAGATATAGTGTTGAAATCTATTTCCTCACACACCTGTACGGTGTCAGATATAGTGTTGATATCTATTCCCTCACACACCTGTATGGTGTCAGATATAGTGTTGAAATCTATTCCATTTGGAGGTGACATCCCAACATTACACTTGATAAGCAAAACTGTTTAGCATAGAAACACGGTATTTTTGTCACAAAAAAAAAGAAATAATCTTTATTCGTTAGGAAAAATATGAATAATTTTCCACCTATGAGGTCACTGTCTGCAGGAAAAGCATTTTAAGACAACAAGAGGCGTTGCCATGGTGCAAATCATGATCAATCAATCAACGAAATTACCATATTTTGCTAGTTTATTTTGTCAAATGTTTTGGGAAAAAACTCAATCATTGAATTATTCTTGTCGTTTATAGCCTAAGAAATGTACTATTTAATTGTACTGTCTGCTGCAAAGTGTCAGCTCAGCACATTGCCATAGTGGCTACCACCTTGCTTTGTCTCCTGGACCTTGCTGTCTAGACACTGACCAAATCAGACAGGACGACCAAATATGGAGCTAAAACAAGAATGTGGCGCCATCTATTGGTAGACGTATATATTACGATCTCAACAGTGATTTCTTCAATACCCGAAGTTGTATCGTAGTGATGAATGAGCCAGCCAGGTACGCTATGTATGTCAGCCATATATTTCTTCAATATGACTGATATTACAAGGCTATTATATTATATATATATTATATAAAGTTACTTTGGACCATACCATAATAGCTTACATGCAGCGATATGAGTTGCCTAGACTGTTAAATGGCTGCCCTGGGGGTCTCCACCACAGAAGACCTAATGAGGATCAGCCTGGAGGGGTCTTCTGTCGAGGAGTTGTGGATCCTGCCGTGGACCGTTGGCTGACCTCTAAGCCAGGCGGCCGACATACAACAGCAGCTGGACATCTGATATCCTTTGCGTCTTGTCGGGTCAATGTGTGATTTTGGTGGTATGTGCTGTTCCACAGATGTGTCCCACTTAGTACTCACTCACACATGCAGTATAAATATGTACGTTTTAAATTGTTGGTTAATAAACTGTGTTACATTTTTCACTCCTAAATTTCTTTGTGTGCTCCTACATTTTTTTTAAAAATTTAGGAGCACATGTACTCCTTGGGAAAAAAGTTAGCGTCGAGCCCTGTGATGTACTGGGCCGTACCCACTACCCTATGTAGAGCCCTGTGATGTACTGGGCCGTACCCACTACCCTATGTAGAGCCCTGTGATGTACTGGGTCGTACCCACTACCCTATGTAGAGCCCTGTGATGTACTGGGCCGTACCCACTATCCTATGTAGAGCCCTGTGATGTACTGGGCCGTACCCACTACCCTATGTAGAGCTCTGTGATGTACTGGGCCGTACCCACTACCCTATGTAGAGCCCTGTGATGTACTGGGCCGTACCCACTACCCTATGTAGAGCCCTGTGATGTACTGGGCTGTACCCACTACCCTATGTAGAGCCCTGTGATGTACTGGGCCGTACCCACTACCCTATGTAGAGCCCTGTGATGTACTGGGTCGTACCCACTACCCTATGTAGAGCCCTGTGATGTACTGGGATGTACTGGGCCGTACCCACTACCCTATGTAGAGCCCTGTGATGTACTGGACCGTACCCACTACCCTATGTAGAGCCCTGTGATGTACTGGGCTGTACCCACTACCCTATGTAGAGCTCTGTGATGTACTGGGCTGTACCCACTACCCTATGTAGAGCCCTGTGATGTACTGGGTCGTACCCACTACCCTATGTAGAGCCCTGTGATGTACTGGACTGTACCCACTACCCTATGTAGAGCCCTGTGATGTACTGGGCTGTACCCACTACCCTATGTAGAGCCCTGTGATGTACTGGGATGTACTGGGTACCCACTACCCTATGTAGAGCCCTGTGATGTACTGGGCTGTACCCACTACCCTATGTAGAGCTCTGTGATGTACTGGGCTGTACCCACTACCCTATGTAGAGCTCTGTGATGTACTGGGCTGTACCCACTACCCTATGTAGAGCTCTGTGATGTACTGGGTCGTACCCACTACCCTATGTAGAGCCCTGTGATGTACTGGACCGTACCCACTACCCTATGTAGAGCCCTGTGATGTACTGGGCCGTACCCACTACCCTATGTAGAGCCCTGTGATGTACTGGGCTGTACCCACTACCCTATGTAGAGCCCTGTGATGTACTGGGCCGTACCCACTACCCTATGTAGAGCCCTGTGATGTACTGGGCCGTACCCACTACCCTATGTAGAGCCCTGTGATGTACTGGGCCGTACCCACTACCCTATGTAGAGCCCTGTGATGTACTGGGATGTACTGGGCCGTACCCACTACCCTATGTAGAGCCCTGTGATGTACTGGGCCGTACCCACTACCCTATGTAGAGCCCTGTGATGTACTGGGCCGTACCCACTACCCTATGTAGAGCTCTGTGATGTACTGGGCCGTACCCACTACCCTATGTAGAGCCCTGTGATGTACTGGGCCGTACCCACTACCCTATGTAGAGCCCTGTGATGTACTGGGCCGTACCCACTACCCTATGTAGAGCCCTGTGATGTACTGGGATGTACTGGGCCGTACCCACTACCCTATGTAGAGCCCTGTGATGTACTGGACCGTACCCACTACCCTATGTAGAGCCCTGTGATGTACTGGGGGACTGTACCCACTACCCTATGTAGAGCCCTGTGATGTACTGGGCTGTACCCACTACCCTATGTAGAGCCCAGTGATGTACTGGGCAGTACCCACTACCCTATGTAGAGCCCTGTGATGCACTGGGCTGTACTGGGCCGTACCCACTACCCTATGTAGAGCCCTGTGATGTACTGGGATGTACTGGGCCGTACCCACTACCCTATGTAGAGCCCTGTGATGTACTGGACCGTACCCACTACCCTATGTAGAGCCCTGTGATGTACTGGACTGTACCCACTACCCTATGTAGAGCCCTGTGATGTACTGGGCTGTACCCACTACCCTATGTAGAGCCCAGTGATGTACTGGGCAGTACCCACTACCCTATGTAGAGCCCTGTGATGTACTGGGCTGTACTGGGCCGTACCCACTACCCTATATAGAGCCCTGTGATGTACTGGACCGTACCCACTACCCTATGTAGAGCCCTGTGATGTACTGGACTGTACCCACTACCCTATGTAGAGCCCTGTGATGTACTGGGCTGTACCCACTACCCTATGTAGAGCCCAGTGATGTACTGGGCAGTACCCACTACCCTATGTAGAGCCCTGTGATGCACTGGGCTGTACTGGGCCGTACCCACTACCCTATGTAGAGCCCTGTGATGTACTGGACTGTACCCACTACCCTATGTAGAGCCCTGTGATGTACTGGACTGTACCCACTACCCTATGTAGAGCCCTGTGATGTACTGGGCCGTACCCACTACCCTATGTAGAGCCCTGTGATGTACTGTGATGTACTGGACCGTACCCACTACCCTATGTAGAGCCCTGTGATGTACTGGACTGTACCCACTACCCTATGTAGAGCCCTGTGATGTACTGGGCTGTACCCACTACCCTATGTAGAGCCCTGTGATGTACTGGACTGTACCCACTACCCTATGTAGAGCCCTGTGATGTACTGGGTCGTACCCACTACCCTATGTAGAGCTCTGTGATGTACTGGGCTGTACCCACTACCCTATGTAGAGCCCTGTGATGTACTGGGCCGTACCCACTACCCTATGTAGAGCCCTGTGATGTACTGTGATGTACTGGGCCGTACCCACTACCCTATGTAGAGCCCTGTGATGTACTGGACCGTACCCACTACCCTATGTAGAGCCCTGTGATGTACTGGGCTGTACCCACTACCCTATGTAGAGCTCTGTGATGTACTGGGCTGTACCCACTACCCTATGTAGAGCTCTGTGATGTACTGGGCTGTACCCACTACCCTATGTAGAGCCCTGTGATGTACTGGGACGTACCCACTACCCTATGTAGAGCCCTGTGATGTACTGGACCGTACCCACTACCCTATGTAGAGCCCTGTGATGTACTGGGCCGTACCCACTACCCTATGTAGAGCCCTGTGATGTACTGGGCCGTACCCACTACCCTATGTAGAGCCCTGTGATGTACTGGGCCGTACCCACTACCCTATGTAGAGCCCTGTGATGTACTGGGCCGTACCCACTACCCTATGTAGAGCCCTGTGATGTACTGGGCCGTACCCACTACCCTATGTAGAGCCCTGTGATGTACTGGGATGTACTGGGCCGTACCCACTACCCTATGTAGAGCCCTGTGATGTACTGGGCCGTACCCACTACCCTATGTAGAGCCCTGTGATGTACTGGGCCGTACCCACTACCCTATGTAGAGCTCTGTGATGTACTGGGCCGTACCCACTACCCTATGTAGAGCCCTGTGATGTACTGGGCCGTACCCACTACCCTATGTAGAGCCCTGTGATGTACTGGGCCGTACCCACTACCCTATGTAGAGCCCTGTGATGTACTGGGCTGTACTGGGCCGTACCCACTACCCTATGTAGAGCCCTGTGATGTACTGGACCGTACCCACTACCCTATGTAGAGCCCTGTGATGTACTGGACTGTACCCACTACCCTATGTAGAGCCCTGTGATGTACTGGGCTGTACCCACTACCCTATGTAGAGCCCTGTGATGTACTGGGCATGTACCCACTACCCTATGTAGAGCCCTGTGATGTACTGGGCTGTACTGGGCCGTACCCACTACCCTATGTAGAGCCCTGTGATGTACTGGGATGTACTGGGCCGTACCCACTACCCTATGTAGAGCCCTGTGATGTACTGGGCCGTACCCACTACCCTATGTAGAGCCCTGTGATGTACTGGGCCGTACCCACTACCCTATGTAGAGCCCTGTGATGTACTGGGCTGTACTGGGCCGTACCCACTACCCTATGTAGAGCCCTGTGATGTACTGGACCGTACCCACTACCCTATGTAGAGCCCTGTGATGTACTGGACTGTACCCACTACCCTATGTAGAGCCCTGTGATGTACTGGGCTGTACCCACTACCCTATGTAGAGCCCAGTGATGTACTGGGCAGTACCCACTACCCTATGTAGAGCCCTGTGATGTACTGGGCTGTACTGGGCCGTACCCACTACCCTATGTAGAGCCCTGTGATGTACTGGACTGTACCCACTACCCTATGTAGAGCCCTGTGATGTACTGGACTGTACCCACTACCCTATGTAGAGCCCTGTGATGTACTGGGATGTACTGGGCCGTACCCACTACCCTATGTAGAGCCCTGTGATGTACTGTGATGTACTGGACCGTACCCACTACCCTATGTAGAGCCCTGTGATGTACTGGACTGTACCCACTACCCTATGTAGAGCCCTGTGATGTACTGGGCTGTACCCACTACCCTATGTAGAGCCCTGTGATGTACTGGACTGTACCCACTACCCTATGTAGAGCCCTGTGATGTACTGGGTCGTACCCACTACCCTATGTAGAGCTCTGTGATGTACTGGGCTGTACCCACTACCCTATGTAGAGCCCTGTGATGTACTGGGTCGTACCCACTACCCTATGTAGAGCTCTGTGATGTACTGGGCTGTACCCACTACCCTATGTAGAGCCCTGTGATGTACTGGGCTGTACCCACTACCCTATGTAGAGCCCTGTGATGTACTGGACTGTACCCACTACCCTATGTAGAGCCCTGTGATGTACTGGGCTGTACCCACTACCCTATGTAGAGCCCTGTGATGTACTGGGCCGTACCCACTACCCTATGTAGAGCCCTGTGATGTACTGGACCGTACCCACTACCCTATGTAGAGCCCTGTGATGTACTGGGATGTACTGGGCCGTACCCACTACCCTATGTAGAGCTCTGTGATGTACTGGGCCGTACCCACTACCCTATGTAGAGCTCTGTGATGTACTGGGCCGTACCCACTACCCTATGTAGAGCCCTGTGATGTACTGGACCGTACCCACTACCCTATGTAGAGCTCTGTGATGTACTGGGATGTACCCACTACCCTATGTAGAGCCCTGTGATGTACTGGGCTGTACCCACTACCCTATGTAGAGCCCTGTGATGTACTGGGCTGTACCCACTACCCTATGTAGAGCCCTGTGATGTACTGGGCCGTACCCACTACCCTATGTAGAGCTCTGTGATGTACTGGGCCGTACCCACTACCCTATGTAGAGCCCTGTGATGTACTGGAGCCGTACCCACTACCCTATGTCTGTGATGTACTGGGCTGTACCCACTACCCTATGTAGAGCCCTGTGATGTACTGGGCTGTACCCACTACCCTATGTAGAGCTCTGTGATGTACTGGGCTGTACCCACTACCCTATGTAGAGCCCAGTGATGTACTGGGCCGTACCCACTACCCTATGTAGAGCCCTGTGATGTACTGGGCCGTACCCACTACCCTATGTAGAGCTCTGTGATGTACTGGGCCGTACCCACTACCCTATGTAGAGCCCTGTGATGTACTGGGCCGTACCCACTACCCTATGTAGAGCCCTGTGATGTACTGGGCCGTACCCACTACCCTATGTAGAGCCCTGTGATGTACTGGGCCGTACCCACTACCCTATGTAGAGCCCTGTGATGTACTGGGTCGTACCCACTACCCTATGTAGAGCCCTGTGATGTACTGGGATGTACTGGGCCGTACCCACTACCCTATGTAGAGCCCTGTGATGTACTGGACCGTACCCACTACCCTATGTAGAGCCCTGTGATGTACTGGGCTGTACCCACTACCCTATGTAGAGCTCTGTGATGTACTGGGCTGTACCCACTACCCTATGTAGAGCCCTGTGATGTACTGGGCTGTACCCACTACCCTATGTAGAGCTCTGTGATGTACTGGGTCGTACCCACTACCCTATGTAGAGCCCTGTGATGTACTGGACTGTACCCACTACCCTATGTAGAGCCCTGTGATGTACTGGGCTGTACCCACTACCCTATGTAGAGCCCTGTGATGTACTGGGTCGTACCCACTACCCTATGTAGAGCCCTGTGATGTACTGGGCTGTACCCACTACCCTATGTAGAGCTCTGTGATGTACTGGGCTGTACCCACTACCCTATGTAGAGCTCTGTGATGTACTGGGCTGTACCCACTACCCTATGTAGAGCTCTGTGATGTACTGGGTCGTACCCACTACCCTATGTAGAGCCCTGTGATGTACTGGACCGTACCCACTACCCTATGTAGAGCCCTGTGATGTACTGGGCCGTACCCACTACCCTATGTAGAGCCCTGTGATGTACTGGGCCGTACCCACTACCCTATGTAGAGCCCTGTGATGTACTGGGCCGTACCCACTACCCTATGTAGAGCCCTGTGATGTACTGGGCCGTACCCACTACCCTATGTAGAGCCCTGTGATGTACTGGGCCGTACCCACTACCCTATGTAGAGCCCTGTGATGTACTGGGCCGTACCCACTACCCTATGTAGAGCCCTGTGATGTACTGGGCTGTACTGGGCCGTACCCACTACCCTATGTAGAGCCCTGTGATGTACTGGGGACCGTACCCACTACCCTATGTAGAGCCCTGTGATGTACTGGGACTGTACCCACTACCCTATGTAGAGCCCTGTGATGTACTGGGCTGTACCCACTACCCTATGTAGAGCCCAGTGATGTACTGGGCAGTACCCACTACCCTATGTAGAGCCCTGTGATGTACTGGGCTGTACCGTACCCACTACCCTATGTAGAGCCCTGTGATGTACTGGGCTGTACCCACTACCCTATGTAGAGCCCTGTGATGTACTGGACTGTACCCACTACCCTATGTAGAGCCCTGTGATGTACTGGGATGTACTGGGCCGTACCCACTACCCTATGTAGAGCCCTGTGATGTACTGGGATGTACTGGGCCGTACCCACTACCCTATGTAGAGCCCTGTGATGTACTGGGCGTACCCACTACCCTATGTAGAGCCCTGTGATGATGTACTGGGCTGTACCCACTACCCTATGTAGAGCTCTGTGATGTACTGGGCTGTACCCACTACCCTATGTAGAGCCCTGTGATGTACTGGGCCGTACCCACTACCCTATGTAGAGCCCTGTGATGTACTGGACCGTACCCACTACCCTATGTAGAGCCCTGTGATGTACTGGGCCGTACCCACTACCCTATGTAGAGCCCTGTGATGTACTGGGCCGTACCCACTACCCTATGTAGAGCCCTGTGATGTACTGGGCCGTACCCACTACCCTATGTAGAGCCCTGTGATGTACTGGGCCGTACCCACTACCCTATGTAGAGCCCTGTGATGTACTGGGCCGTACCCACTACCCTATGTAGAGCCCTGTGATGTACTGGGCCGTACCCACTACCCTATGTAGAGCCCTGTGATGTACTGGGATGTACTGGGCCGTACCCACTACCCTATGTAGAGCCCTGTGATGTACTGGACCGTACCCACTACCCTATGTAGAGCCCTGTGATGTACTGGGCTGTACCCACTACCCTATGTAGAGCCCTGTGATGTACTGGGCTGTACCCACTACCCTATGTAGAGCCCAGTGATGTACTGGGCAGTACCCACTACCCTATGTAGAGCTCTGTGATGTACTGGGCTGTACTGTGATGTACTGGGCCCACTACCCTATGTAGAGCCCTGTGATGTACTGGACTGTACCCACTACCCTATGTAGAGCCCTGTGATGTACTGGACTGTACCCACTACCCTATGTAGAGCCCTGTGATGTACTGGGATGTACTGGGCCGTACCCACTACCCTATGTAGAGCCCTGTGATGTACTGTGATGTACTGGACCGTACCCACTACCCTATGTAGAGCCCTGTGATGTACTGGACTGTACCCACTACCCTATGTAGAGCCCTGTGATGTACTGGGCTGTACCCACTACCCTATGTAGAGCCCTGTGATGTACTGGACTGTACCCACTACCCTATGTAGAGCCCTGTGATGTACTGGGTCGTACCCACTACCCTATGTAGAGCTCTGTGATGTACTGGGCTGTACCCACTACCCTATGTAGAGCCCTGTGATGTACTGGGCCGTACCCACTACCCTATGTAGAGCTCTGTGATGTACTGGGCTGTACCCACTACCCTATGTAGAGCCCTGTGATGTACTGGGCTGTACCCACTACCCTATGTAGAGCCCTGTGATGTACTGATGTACTGTACCCACTACCCTATGTAGAGCCCTGTGATGTACTGGGATGTACCCACTACCCTATGTAGAGCCCTGTGATGTACTGGGCCGTACCCACTACCCTATGTAGAGCCCTGTGATGTACTGGGCCGTACCCACTACCCTATGTAGAGCCCTGTGATGTACTGGGATGTACTGGGCCGTACCCACTACCCTATGTAGAGCTCTGTGATGTACTGGGCCGTACCCACTACCCTATGTAGAGCCCTGTGATGTACTGGGCCGTACCCACTACCCTATGTAGAGCCCTGTGATGTACTGGGATGTACCCACTACCCTATGTAGAGCTCTGTGATGTACTGGGATGTACCCACTACCCTATGTAGAGCCCTGTGATGTACTGGGATGTACCCACTACCCTATGTAGAGCTCTGTGATGTACTGGGCTGTACTGGATGTACTGGGCCGTACCCACTACCCTATGTAGAGCCCTGTGATGTACTGGGCAGTACCCACTACCCTATGTAGAGCCCTGTGATGTACTGGGCAGTACCCACTACCCTATGTAGAGCTCTGTGATGTACTGGGCTGTACTGTGATGTACTGGGCCGTACCCACTACCCTATGTAGAGCCCTGTGATGTACTGGGCCGTACCCACTACCCTATGTAGAGCTCTGTGATGTACTGGGACCCTATGTAGAGCCCTGTGATGTACTGGGCCGTACCCACTACCCTATGTAGAGCCCTGTGATGTACTGGGCTGTACCCACTACCCTATGTAGAGCCCTGTGATGTACTGGGCCGTACCCACTACCCTATGTAGAGCCCTGTGATGTACTGGGCCGTACCCACTACCCTATGTAGAGCCCTGTGATGTACTGGGATGTACTGGGCCGTACCCACTACCCTATGTAGAGCCCTGTGATGTACTGGGCCGTACCCACTACCCTATGTAGAGCCCTGTGATGTACTGGGATGTACCCACTACCCTATGTAGAGCTCTGTGATGTACTGGGCTGTACCCACTACCCTATGTAGAGCCCTGTGATGTACTGGGCCGTACCCACTACCCTATGTAGAGCTCTGTGATGTACTGGGCCGTACCCACTACCCTATGTAGAGCCCTGTGATGTACTGGACCGTACCCACTACCCTATGTAGAGCCCTGTGATGTACTGGGCCCTGTGATGTACTGGGTACGTACCCACTACCCTATGTAGAGCCCTGTGATGTACTGGGCCGTACCCACTACCCTATGTAGAGCTCTGTGATGTACTGGGATGTACTGGGCTGTACCCACTACCCTATGTAGAGCCCTGTGATGTACTGGGCCGTACCCACTACCCTATGTAGAGCCCTGTGATGTACTGGGCTGTACCCACTACCCTATGTAGAGCCCTGTGATGTACTGGGCCGTACCCACTACCCTATGTAGAGCCCTGGGATGTACTGGGCCGTACCCACTACCCTATGTAGAGCCCTGTGATGTACTGGGCCGTACCCACTACCCTATGTAGAGCCCTGTGATGTACTGGGCGTACCCACTACCCTATGTAGAGCCCTGTGATGTACTGGGCCGTACCCACTACCCTATGTAGAGCTCTGTGATGTACTGGGATGTACTGGGCCGTACCCACTACCCTATGTAGAGCCCTGTGATGTACTGGGATGTACCCACTACCCTATGTAGAGCCCTGTGATGTACTGGGCCGTACCCACTACCCTATGTAGAGCTCTGTGATGTACTGGGCCGTACCCACTACCCTATGTAGAGCCCTGTGATGTACTGGTACTGGGCCGTACCCACCCTATGTAGAGCCCTGTGATGTAGAGCCCTGTGATGTACTGGGCCGTACCCACTACCCTATGTAGAGCCCTGTGATGTACTGGGCTGTACTGGATGTACCCACTACCCTATGTAGAGCCCTGTGATGTACTGGGCCGTACCCACTACCCTATGTAGAGCCCTGGGATGTACTGGGCAGTACCCACTACCCTATGTAGAGCCCAGTGATGTACTGGGCTGTACCCACTACCCTATGTAGAGCCCAGTGATGTACTGGGCCGTACCCACTACCCTATGTAGAGCCTGTGATGTACTGGGATGTACTGGGCCGTACCCACTACCCTATGTAGAGCCCTGTGATGTACTGGGATGTACCCACTACCCTATGTAGAGCCCTGTGATGTACTGGGCCGTACCCACTACCCTATGTAGAGCCCTGTGATGTACTGGGATGTACTGGGCCGTACCCACTACCCTATGTAGAGCCCTGTGATGTACTGTGATGTACTGGGCCGTACCCACTACCCTATGTAGAGCCCAGTGATGTACTGTGATGTACTGGGCCGTACCCACTACCCTATGTAGAGCCCTGTGATGTACTGGGCTGTACCCACTACCCTATGTAGAGCCCTGTGATGTACTGGACTGTACCCACTACCCTATGTAGAGCCCTGTGATGTACTGGACTGTACCCACTACCCTATGTAGAGCCCTGTGATGTACTGGGCCGTACCCACTACCCTATGTAGAGCCCTGTGATGTACTGTACCCACTACCCTATGTAGAGCCCTGTGATGTACTGGGCCGTACCCACTACCCTATGTAGAGCCCTGTGATGTACTGGGATGTACTGGGCCGTACCCACTACCCTATGTAGAGCTCTGTGATGTACTGGGCCGTACCCACTACCCTATGTAGAGCTCTGTGATGTACTGGGATGCCGTACCCACTACCCTATGTAGAGCCCTGTGATGTACTGGGCCGTACCCACTACCCTATGTAGAGCCCTGTGATGTGATGTACCCTAGAGCTCTGTGATGTACTGGGATGTACCCACTACCCTATGTAGAGCCCTGTGATGTACTGGGCTGTACCCACTACCCTATGTAGAGCCCTGTGATGTACTGGGTCGTACCCACTACCCTATGTAGAGCCCTGTGATGTACTGGGCTGTACCCACTACCCTATGTAGAGCTCTGTGATGTACTGGGCTGTACCCACTACCCTATGTAGAGCCCTGTGATGTACTGGGATGTACTGGGCCGTACCCACTACCCTATGTAGAGCCCTGTGATGTACTGGGATGTACCCACTACCCTATGTAGAGCCCTGTGATGTACTGGGCTGTACCCACTACCCTATGTAGAGCTCTGGATGTACTGGGCGTACCCACTACCCTATGTAGAGCCCTGGGATGTACTGGGCCGTACCCACTACCCTATGTAGAGCTCTGTGATGTACTGGGATGTACTGGGCCGTACCCACTACCCTATGTAGAGCCCTGTGATGTACTGGGCCGTACCCACTACCCTATGTAGAGCTCTGTGATGTACTGGGCCGTACCCACTACCCTATGTAGAGCCCTGTGATGTACTGGGCTCTGTGATGTACCCACTACCACTACCCTATGTAGAGCCCTGTGATGTACTGGGATGTACTGGGCCGTACCCACTACCCTATGTAGAGCCCTGTGATGTACTGGGCCGTACCCACTACCCTATGTAGAGCCCTGTGATGTACTGGGCCGTACCCACTACCCTATGTAGAGCCCTGTGATGTACTGGGCCGTACCCACTACCCTATGTAGAGCCCTGTGATGTACTGGGCCGTACCCACTACCCTATGTAGAGCCCTGTGATGTACTGGGCCGTACCCACTACCCTATGTAGAGCCCTGTGATGTACTGGGATGTACTGGGCCGTACCCACTACCCTATGTAGAGCCCTGTGATGTACTGGGCCGTACCCACTACCCTATGTAGAGCCCTGTGATGTACTGGGCTGTACCCACTACCCTATGTAGAGCCCTGTGATGTACTGGGCTGTACCCACTACCCTATGTAGAGCCCTGTGATGTACTGGGATGTACCCACTACCCTATGTAGAACCCTGTGATGTACTGGGCGTACCCACTACCCTATGTAGAGCCCTGTGATGTACCCACTACCCTATGTAGAGCCCTGTGATGTACTGGGCTGTACCCACTACCCTATGTAGAGCCCTGTGATGTACTGGGCTGTACCCACTACCCTATGTAGAGCCCTGTGATGTACTGGGATGTACTGGGCCGTACCCACTACCCTATGTAGAGCCCTGTGATGTACTGGGATGTACTGGGCCGTACCCACTACCCTATGTAGAGCCCTGTGATGTACTGGGATGTACCCACTACCCTATGTAGAGCCCTGTGATGTACTGGGCTGTACCCACTACCCTATGTAGAGCCCTGTGATGTACTGGACTGTACCCACTACCCTATGTAGAGCCCTGTGATGTACTGGGCTGTACCCACTACCCTATGTAGAGCCCTGTGATGTACTGGGCTGTGATGTACCCACTACCCTATGTAGAGCCCTGTGATGTACTGGGCCGTACCCACTACCCTATGTAGAGCCCTGTGATGTACTGGGCCGTACCCACTACCCTATGTAGAGCCCTGTGATGTACTGGGATGTACTGGGCCGTACCCACTACCCTATGTAGAGCTCTGTGATGTACTGGGATGTACCCACTACCCTATGTAGAGCCCTGTGATGTACTGGGCCGTACCCACTACCCTATGTAGAGCCCTGTGATGTACTGGGCCGTACCCACTACCCTATGTAGAGCTCTGTGATGTACTGGGATGTACCCACTACCCTATGTAGAGCCCTGTGATGTACTGGGATGTACTGTACCCACTACCCTATGTAGAGCCCTGTGATGTACTGGGACCCACTACCCTATGTAGAGCCCTGTGATGTACTGGGCTGTACCCACTACCCTATGTAGAGCTCTGTGATGTACTGGGCTGTACCCACTACCCTATGTAGAGCCCTGTGATGTACTGGGATGTACCCACTACCCTATGTAGAGCCCAGTGATGTACTGGGCCGTACCCACTACCCTATGTAGAGCCCTGTGATGTACTGGGCTGTACCCACTACCCTATGTAGAGCTCTGTGATGTACTGGGCTGTACCCACTACCCTATGTAGAGCCCTGTGATGTACTGGGCCGTACCCACTACCCTATGTAGAGCTCAGTGATGTACTGGGATGTACTGGGCGTACCCACTACCCACTGTGATGTACCCTATGTAGAGCCCTGTGATGTACTGGGCCGTACCCACTACCCTATGTAGAGCTCTGTGATGTACTGGGCCGTACCCACTACCCTATGTAGCTCTGTGATGTACTGGATGTACTGGGCCGTACCCACTACCCTATGTAGAGCCTGTGATGTACTGGGCCGTACCCACTACCCTATGTAGAGCTGTACTGGTGATGTACTGGGCGTACCCACTACCCTATGTAGAGCCCTGTGATGTACTGGATGTACTGGGCCGTACCCACTACCCTATGTAGAGCCCTGTGATGTACTGGGTGATGTAGAGCCCTGTGATGTACTGGGATGTACCCACTACCCTATGTAGAGCCCTGTGATGTACTGGGCCGTACCCACTACCCTATGTAGAGCCCTGTGATGTACTGGGATGTACCCACTACCCTATGTAGAGCCCTGTGATGTACTGGGCCGTACCCACTACCCTATGTAGAGCCCTGTGATGTACTGGGCCGTACCCACTACCCTATGTAGAGCCCTGTGATGTACTGGGATGTACTGGGCCGTACCCACTACCCTATGTAGAGCCCTGTGATGTACTGGGCCGTACCCACTACCCTATGTAGAGCCCTGTGATGTACTGGGATGTACTGGGCCGTACCCACTACCCTATGTAGAGCCCTGTGATGTACTGGGCCGTACCCACTACCCTATGTAGAGCCCTGTGATGTACTGGGCCGTACCCACTACCCTATGTAGAGTGATGTACTGTGATGTACTGGGCCGTACCCACTACCCTATGTAGAGCCCTGTGATGTACTGGGCCGTACCCACTACCCTATGTAGAACCCTGTGATGTACTGGGCTGTACCCACTACCCTATGTAGAGCCCTGTGATGTACTGGGATGTACTGGGCAGTACCCACTACCCTATGTAGAGCTCTGTGATGTACTGGGCTGTACTGTGATGTACTGGGCCGTACCCACTACCCTATGTAGAGCCCTGTGATGTACTGGGACGTACCCACTACCCTATGTAGAGCCCTGTGATGTACTGGGCCGTACCCACTACCCTATGTAGAGCCCTGTGATGTACTGGGATGTACTGGGCCGTACCCACTACCCTATGTAGAGCCCTGTGATGTACTGGGCCGTACCCACTACCCTATGTAGAGCCCTGTGATGTACTGGGCCGTACCCACTACCCTATGTAGAGCCCTGTGATGTACTGGGCCGTACCCACTACCCTATGTAGAGCCCTGTGATGTACTGGGCCGTACCCACTACCCTATGTAGAGCCCTGATGACTGGGATGTACTGGGATGTACCCACTACCCTATGTAGAGCCCTGTGATGTACTGGGCCGTACCCACTACCCTATGTAGAGCCCTGTGATGTACTGGGATGTACCCACTACCCTATGTAGAGCCCTGTGATGTACTGGGATGTACTGGGCCGTACCCACTACCCTATGTAGAGCCCTGTGATGTACTGGGATGTACCCACTACCCTATGTAGAGCCCTGTGATGTACTGGGCCGTACCCACTACCCTATGTAGAGCCCTGTGATGTACTGGGATGTACTGGGCCGTACCCACTACCCTATGTAGAGCCTACCCTATGTAGAGCTCTGTGATGTACTGGGCCGTACCCACTACCCTATGTAGAGCCCTGTGATGTACTGGCCGTACCCACTACCCTGCCCTGTGATGTACTGGGCTGTACCCACTACCCTATGTAGAGCTCTGTGATGTACTGGGCCGTACCCACTACCCTATGTAGAGCCCTGGGATGTACTGGGCCGTACCCACTACCCTATGTAGAGCCTGTGATGTACTGGGTGATGTAGAGCCCTGTGATGTACTGGGCTGTACCCACTACCCTATGTAGAGCCCTGTGATGTACTGGGCTGTACCCACTACCCTATGTAGAGCTGATGTACTGGGATGTACTGGGCCGTACCCACTACCCTATGTAGAGCTCTGTGATGTACTGGGATGTACTGGGCCGTACCCACTACCCTATGTAGAGCCCTGTGATGTACTGGGCCGTACCCACTACCCTATGTAGAGCCCTGTGATGTACTGGGCCGTACCCACTACCCTATGTAGAGCCCTGTGATGTACTGGGCCGTACCCACTACCCTATGTAGAGCTCTGTGATGTACTGGGATGTACCCACTACCCTATGTAGAGCCCTGATGATGTACTGATGTACTGGATGTACCGTACCCACTACCCTATGTAGAGCTCTGTGATGTACTGGGCCGTACCCACTACCCTATGTAGAGCCCTGTGATGTACTGGGATGTACTGGGCTGTACCCACTACCCTATGTAGAGCCCTGTGATGTACTGGGCCGTACCCACTACCCTATGTAGAGCTCTGTGATGTACTGGGCCGTACCCACTACCCTATGTAGAGCTCTGTGATGTACTGGGCTGTACCCACTACCCTATGTAGAGCCCTGTGATGTACTGGGATGTACCCACTACCCTATGTAGAGCCCTGTGATGTACTGGGATGTACTGGGCCGTACCCACTACCCTATGTAGAGCCCTGTGATGTACTGGGCCGTACCCACTACCCTATGTAGAGCCCTGTGATGTACTGGGATGTACCCACTACCCTATGTAGAGCCCTGTGATGTACTGGGCTGTACCCACTACCCTATGTAGAGCCCTGTGATGTACTGGGATGTACCCACTACCCACCCTATGTAGAGCCCTGGGATGTACTGGGCCCTACCCACTACCCTATGTAGAGCCCAGTGATGTACTGGGATGTACTGGGCCGTACCCACTACCCTATGTAGAGCCTGTGATGTACTGATGTACTGGGCAGTACCCACTACCCTATGTAGAGCCCTGTGATGTACTGGGCCGTACCCACTACCCTATGTAGAGCCCAGTGATGTACTGGGCAGTACCCACTACCCTATGTAGAGCCCTGGGAGGTACTGGGCCGTACCCACTACCCTATGTAGAGCCCAGTGATGTACTGGGATGTACTGGCCTGTACCCACTACCCTATGTATGCCCTGGGATGTACCCGTACCCCTACCCTATGTAGAGCCCAGTGATGTACCCATACCTGTACCCACTACCATGCTCTGTAGAGCCTTGCGGTCGGAGACCCTGCAGTTGCCATACCAGGCAGTGATGCCACCCTGACCCATAGAATGGGATCCATACCCTGATCCATGCCCTGCCCTGTACCCATGCACCTTTGAGGATCTGATGACCCATGCCAAATCTTTTCATCTACTGAGGGTGAATAGGCTTTGTCGTGCCCTCTTCACGACCGTCTTGGGAGTGCTTGGACCATGTTAGTTTGTTGGTGATGTGGACACCAAGGAAATGAACCATACCCTGACCCATACCCTGATCCATACCTGACCCATACCCTGATCCATGCCCTGACCCATACCCTGACCCATACCCCGATCCATACCCTGATCCCCCGACCCATACCCTGACCCATGCCCTGACCCATACCCTGACCCATACCCTGATCCATACCCTGACCCATACCCTGATCCATGCCCTGACCCATACCCTGACCCATACCCTGATCCATGCCCTGACCCATACCCTGACCCATACCCTGACCATGTTAGTTTGTTAGGTGATGTAACCAACTTCACGTAGCCCCCCCCCCACACTTCAGGTTAACTCGGTTTTTATCTGCAGTAGAATATATAAAACAGTGATGACAGGAATTGGCAGGACGGTCACAGCCACACGTTCACTGGTTAGGTAGAACACAAGATATCTGGAGCAACAGTAACGATACATGCCCTCAATGTGAAGTGATATTCATTCATAAATACAGAGCACAAGTACAACCCTTTTTATATAAACCTTTTAAGGTAGTAACAAAATAAACATTGTTAGGGTTGCGTAAATTCAAATCTGGTATCAGGATAAATATAACAATGAGTCACCGATTTTATACTATGTATTTTTTATTAGTAATAAGTAATAAATGGCAAATGCAACTTTCGTATATATACGGGCTCACTGTAATACCACGCAGGGCAGAACAGAGAACTGACAGGATGTAGGTAAACAGTATTCTTTATACTGTGATAGACATAGTTCCAACCCATCTGTTGGCCTATCACAGTAGAGACTGGGCGTGGTTTAAACCTGCCCAGCCTATCGCAGGCGCTCAGTCGGGTCCCCGCCTCTTGGCGCTTCTTGGAGTCCTCCCTCCGTCGATGTATAGATCCTTACTGTTCTGATATCGCAGCCTAGTTAGAACAGTTACTCAGTTCCTGCTATTGTGTTGTTCAGTATTTTTCCATCTCAGTTAAACCTCGTGATGACCACCCCTCCCTGTCACAACTTTGTAAGATACAGCAAGTCACACCATGTGCTCAATATTGTTACATACAAACACAAGGACAAAGCATCTGCTGGGCTGTTATCTACCGTTTTGCAACATGCAGGTCACACCATGTTACTCAGTTCTTGTCACACACACAAACAGGCAAGTAGCAAGCAGTGGTTTAATCTCATAATGATGCTCCAGTGCACAAATGCAGACACCTCACACAACCAACATCAGATGATATTTAATCATATATATCTAATGGCTATAATGTAAAATAGAGGATCCAACAACATTCACTTACTATTTAAATAAATCACCTGCTGACAATAGCTAGCGAGACATTGTCGTGCAGTGACCAACGGTGCTAGTTAGCTCGTCATTAACATGGCTAGCTAAGACAGTAAAAACGTGGCTCACTTGCTGAAATAGGTCTTTGATACATTAACGGCAAAATAAATATATACATAGTCACATTTGCTATTGACTTTAGGATATATGAACCAGTTTTCTCAAAACATTATTGTGTTATACTATTTTAAACCGTTTTTATATACAGAGGAAGGACACATTGAACCTGCTCTCAGAATATCTCTCTCAGACTGAGGAGCAGGCAGACCAACTTCCCAAATAGGGGAGAAAAACTCAAAACCCACTAGTTGTTCTTTCAAAGAAAATAATACAAGTAATGTAATGTAATGTCGGAAGACCTCTCATATTACTTACCTTACTACCTGCAATGGCAGCAAATATATATTTTTATTAATTCAGTAGCACATAATGAAAGGAAACTTTATTTAAAAACACCCCTTTTCCTGGATTGAATGGCTTCACCCGCGAACTGCTGCGTTCTTTGATATCTACATTTTGCGCCCAAGGTTGATGGAAACTCTACATTTTCACTTTGTTACAGTGATGTGGACGCCAGGGAACTGTCCCTCTTCACGACTGTCTTGGTGTGTTTGGACCGTAGTAGTTTGTTGTTGATGTGGACGACAGGGAACTGTCCCTCTTCACGACTGTCTTGGTGTGTTTGGACCGTAGTTTGTTGTTGATGTTGTTGATGTGGACCGACAGTTTGTTGTTGAACTACAGGGTCCCTCTTCACGACTGTCTTGGTGTGTTTGGACCGTACTAGTTTGTTGTTGATGTGGACGACAGGGAACTGTCCCTCTTCACGACTGTCTTGGTGTGTTTGGACCGTACTAGTTTGTTGTTGATGTGGACGACAGGGAACTGTCCCTCTTCACGACTGTCTTGGTGTGTTTGGACCGTAGTAGTTTGTTGTTGATGTGGACGACAGGGAACTGTCCCTCTTCACGACTGTCTTGGTGTGTTTGGACCGTAGTAGTTTGTTGTTGATGTGGACGACAGGGAACTGTCCCTCTTCACGACTGTCTTGGTGTGTTTGGACCGTACTAGTTTGTTGTTGATGTGGACGACAGGGAACTGTCCCTCTTCACGACTGTCTTGGTGTGTTTGAACCGTACTAGTTTGTTGTTGATGTGGACGACAGGGAACTGTCCCTCTTCACGACTGTCTTGGTGTGTTTGGACCGTACTAGTTTGTTGTTGATGTGGACGACAGGGAACTGTCCCTCTTCACGACTGTCTTGGTGTGTTTGGACCGTAGTAGTTTGTTGTTGATGTGGACGCCAAGGAACTTGAAGCTCTCAACCTGCTCCACTACAGCCCCGTCGATGAGAATGGGGGCATGTTCGGTCCTTTTCCTGCAGTTCACAATCATCTCCTTGGTCTTGATTATGTTGAGGGAGAGGTTGTTGTCCTGGCACCACACGGTCAGGTCTCTGACCTCCTCCTTATAGGCTGTCTCATCGTTGTTGGTGATCAGGTCTACCACTGTTGTGTCGACGGGCAAACTTAATGATGGTGTTGGAGTCGTGCCTGGCCGTGCAGTCATGAGTGAACAGGGAGTACGGGAGGGGACTGAGCAGGCACCCCTGAGCGGCCGCCTTGTTGAGGATCAGTGTGTCGTTACCTACCCTTTCCACCTGGGGGCGGCCCGTCAGGAAGTCCAGGATCCAGTTGCAGATCCATCAAATACAGACAGAATATAGACAAACAATACAGACAGAATATAGAATATAGACAACAGAATAAAGACAAACAATACAGACAGAATATAGAATATAGACAACAGAATACAGACAGAATATAGAATATAGACAGAATATAGACAAACAATACAGACAGAATATAGAATATAGACAGAATATAGACAAACAATACAGACAGAATATAGAATATAGACAACAGAATAAAGACAAACAATACAGACAGAATATAGAATATAGACAACAGAATAAAGACAGAATATAGAATATAGACAGAATATAGAATAAAGACAAACAATACAGACAGAATATAGAATATAGACAACAGAATACAGACAGAATATAGAATATTGACAAACAATAGAGACAGAATATATTGACAAAGAATTTCCTAATCCACACCCTATAAATAGCTTATTCCTGATCCTGTGTTACAACACTGGAGTTGTGGGTTTGATACCTGTACGCTCCGTTCATACTGTATAGAACTGTAAAGTAGCTTAATCTGATCCAGACCAGCTCATTTAAAAATAAAAAAATATTTCACCTTCATTTAACCGGGTAGGCAAGTTGAGAACAAGTTCTCATTAACAACTGTGACCTGGCCAAGATAACGCAAAGCAGTTCGACACTTACAACAACACAGAGTTACACATGGAGTAAAACAAACATACAGTCAATAATACAATAGAAAAACAAGTCTATATACAGCGTGTGCAAATGAGGTAAGATAAGGGAGTTAAGGCAATAAATAGGCCATAGTGGTGAAGTAATTACAATATAGCAATTAAACACTGGAATGGTAGATGTGCAGAAGATGAATGTGCAAGTAGAGATACTGGGGTGCAGAAGAGCAAGGGCAGGAGCCTATGTCCTGTTTATGTAGTGTGAGGCAGCTTGACGTACAAGTACACCCCCTGGACAGAACGCTCTCTGGACAGGACGCTCCTTTGGACAGGACGCTCTCTGGACAGGACGCTCTCTGGACAGGACGCTCTCTGGACAAGACGCTCTCTGGACAGGACGCTCCTCTGGACAGGACGCTCTCTGGACAAGACGCTCTCTGGACAGGACGCTCTCTGGACAGGACGCTCCTCTGGACAGGACGCTCTCTGGACAGGACGCTAGTCTATAACAGAGCCTTGGGATTAAAAGCCTCTGAAATTATACATTTGACCAGTGACAACTTTTTGAGCTGCAACAATTTTACCTGGAGGTCAGTTGTAGATTGGATGTAAAAACAAATATTTAAAAAAATTTAAAAAATGAACCACGTGATTTCTAACCTATGGAGAGACACATAATAACACATTTTTATAGACTTGATTCATTCATATTGAAAAACGCCACTAGATCATATTAGAAGTTTGTCTCTGTTGAATCTGCGTACTGCGCAGTTCCGGTAGTGTCCTTGCCTGCCAATCAGATCTCTGCTCACCCATCCCCTGCCCGCTGATTGGAACAAATGAACTCTCTTTCATTAATAAAGCTCTACATTCGCACTTGAGATCTTTCTGTGACACACGGACTTTGTGAACTTGCAGAGATGGTGCTGAAGGCTGTTTGCGTGCTGGCAGGAACCGGTGATGTTACCGGGACCGTATTCTTTGAGCAGGAGGTAAAGTATGTCGTTATTCCGGGAAAAATAGAAGCCTGTATTTCGACTTTTGCAGAACATATTCATTTGGCACATCATTCTGACTGTCTACGGGTGTCCTTATCAATTAGATAGCGTTCATTTACAAATCCGTTTAACATGACAACACTTAACAAGGCTAGTTCACTTGTTTTTATATCAAAACCCTTCCAGTGAATATATGTAACGTTGTTTTAGCTAGCGTTAAGACCTAACTCACGTTACAACTTGGACGTGTTCACATTTTACCTTGACGTAAAGCTTTAATTCTGGTCATCCTCAACCCCAGGACGCTTCCCTAGTTGATCCTGTTCTGCGGTTCTCTGTCAAAGGGAAAACATGCCGACACGCAAACAGCTACCTATGTGCAGAAAGGTTGCCATGTTGCTATAGACCGTGCTTCTACATCTGCATTACTTGCTGTTTGGGGTTTTAGGCTGTGTTTCTGTACAGCACTTTGCGATATCAGCTGATGTAAGAAGGGCTTCATGAATACATTTGATTTTAGATTGTCAGCTCAGGGATTCAATGTACAAATCTGTCCTTCTGCCCCTGAACAAGGCAGTTAACCCACTGTTCCTAGGCCGTCATTGTAAATAATAATTGGTTCTTAACGGACTTACCTAGCTAAATGAAATAAGTGGGCTAAAATATGAAACTCTGCTTAACTGTAAAACGGCCTCGTCCATTGAATGTGGCCTTGGTCTCTAAGCCATCCTTGTTTTGGTCTCACAGGCTGAATGCTCATTGGCTATTAGCCGCAGTCCTTGTCCAATCGCGTTGTACTTCTGCTCCTACAACATTCAAGATCAAACATTTGTGACGTTAAGACAGTTATCGCGAGATCCGACAGGGGTCTGTGGTACGGAACATCTATTAGTGCGGTCTTGACCCGCTCAAACGACACGAGTCCCTATTTTTACTGATCCTAGCCCGTAGGATTTCACCCCAGAAATTAATCTGGGACACTACACGATTTTTGGCGTATGTCTGACATTAGCAAATGTGTTTTGAATAGGACATGATGAGACTGTCATCATTGACGTATGTGAGACGTCAAAAAGGTCCGGGCAATCTGGGATCCTTGGGACGCTCCCTCCATTGAAGTTTAATTTTAAAACTAGTGTAGGGGTTAACAATGAGACGGATACTTCACCGGGTGTATGAATGTGAAGCATCAGCTTGGCGTTTACGCTCTCTACCAAATGTGGTAGTGGGCAGATGCCCAGTGGGAGGAGATGGATTTTGGCCGATATTCTGCACATGGCCTCAACGATGTAACGTTTTATCTCAATACAGTTCTGTTCCTAAAACTAGGATCTGTTATGAACAGTAAACTCTTTTTGTTGTTGTTGTTGTAGACTTTACCATTTGCCCAAGTGTTTTTGTTTTTTGTAATTGCTAGATTTAGGAGTGCAAAGGTGAATTGAGTTATTGCGCATGTGCACATCATAGGTGTTCCTTAATGGAAATATGCTAAGTCGCTCTGGATAAGAGCGTCTGCTAAATGACTTAAATGTAAATGCAGATGCATGCTAGAACTGGCCAATAGGGTATTGCCTGCTTGTGCTTGGCTCTGCCCACTATGACTAATTTCTGTTCCCATTGGAAATGACAGGCTGTGGTCTCTTGGTTAAGTTTTATGGGAGGGAATGTCCTGATGACTGATGTACAACACTTCATTATGATACAAATCCATCAGTGATTGGATCATCTCTAACCCATCAGAGTATCACATGCTGCTTTATATCCACATGTTCTGCCTCTGGCCCAGCCCATCTGTTTCTGCGTTTGGCCACTGCAAGGAGTTTGGGTAGCCATTCAAGCAAACTATATCTTGCTGCTTTACTTTACGTACCTAACGCTCGCTAGCTACAACTAGCCATACAAGCATTTGGCTGCCGTTTGATTACCAGTCCTAATCTTGCATTTCCCTTAAGCCCTCTTTGTAAATCATCAATTTAGATAGCCATATTATTTTGTAAGCAGGGTAAATTGCTGAGATGAATGCTGCTGCTACCTACTAACGCTGCTGCTGCTACCTGCTAACGCTGCTGCTACCTACTAACGCTGCTGCTGCTACCTACTAACGCTGCTGCTGTCTGCTAACGCTGCTGTTGCTTGCTAACGCTGTTGCTGCTACCTGCAACGCTGCTGCTGCTAGCGGCTGCTTGCTGCTACCTGATCACCAACGCTTTGCTACCTGCTAACGCTGTTGCTGCTACCTACTAACGCTGCTGCTTTACCTAAACGCTGCTTAACGCTGCTGCTGCTGCTGCCTGCTAAAGATGCTAATGCAGGTTGCTAAATGCTGCTACCTGCTACGCTGCTTGCTGCTACCTGCTAACGCTGCTGCTGCTACCTGCTGCTAACGCTGCTGCTGCTACTGCTGCTACCTGCTAACTGCTGCTACCTGCCAACCTGCTAACGCTGCTGCTACCTACTCTGCTAACGCTGCTGTTGCTGCTGCAACACCTACTAACGCTGCTGCTGCTACCTGCTAACGCTGCTGCTGCTACCTGCTAACGCTGCTGCTGCTACCTGCTAACGCTGCTGCTGCTACCTACTAACGCTGCTGCTGCTACCTGCTAACGCTGCTGCTGCTACCTGCTAACGCTGCTGCTGCTACCTGCTAACGCTGCTGCTGCTACCTGCCTAACTGCTGCTACCTGCTGCTGCTACCTGCTAACGCTGCTACCTGCTAACGCTGCTGCTGCTACCTGCTAACGCTTACCTGCTAACGCTGTTGCTGCTACCTGCTAACGCTGTTGCTGCTGCTAACGCTGCTGCTACCTGCTAACGCTGCTGCTGCTGCTGCTAACTGCCTGCTAACGCTGCTGCTGCTACCTGCTAACGCTGCTGCTGCTGCTACCTACTAACGCTGCTGCTGCTACCTGCTAACGCTGCTGCTACCTGCTAACGCTGCTGCTGCTACCTGCTAACGCTGCTGCTGCTACCTGCTAACGCTGCTGCTGCTACCTGCTAACGCTGCTGCTGCTACCTGCTAACGCTGCTGCTGCTGCTACCTGCTAACGCTGCTGCTGCTGCTACCTGCTAACGCTGCTGCTGCTGCTACCTGCTAACGCTGCTGCTGCTGCTACCTGCTAACGCTGCTGCTGCTACCTGCTAACGCTGCTGCTGCTACCTGCTAACGCGCTGCTGCTGCTACCTGCTAACGCTGCTGCTGCTACCTGCTAACGCTGCTGCTACCTGCTAACGCTGCTGCTGCTACCTGCTAACGCTGCTGCTGCTACCTGCTAACGCTGCTGCTACCTGCTAACGCTGCTAACGCTGCTGCTAACGCTGCTGCTACCTACTAACGCTGTTGCTGCCTAACGCTAACGCTGCTGCTGCTAACGCCTGCTAACGCTGTTGCTACCTGCTAACGCTGCTGCTGCTACCTGCTAACCTGCCAACGCTGCTGCTACCTGCTAACGCTGCTGCTACCTACTAACGCTGCTGCTGCTACCTGCTAACGCTGCTGCTGCTGCTGCTAACGCTGCTGCTACCTGCTAAACGCTGCTGCCGCCCGCTGCCACGACCACTCTGCATGTAACATCGTTACAGATGAAGAGGCATCATTTGCTGCCGAGTGCCAGTCTGTTTCTGCTCTCTCACCCACTCTTATGGAATTGTCATGCAACGTTGGCTTGACAAAAACAGATCTGGGACCAGGCTTGACAAAAGCAGATCTGGGACCAGGCTTGACAAAAGCAGATCTGGGACCAGGCTTGACAAAAGCAGATCTGGGACCAGGCTTGACAAAAGCAGATCTGGGACCAGGCTTGACAAAAAGCAGATCTGGGACCAGGCTAGAGTCTTTCTGCCTTGGCTCCCATTTTCATTCCCCCTTGAACCTGGTCTGGCGTGTTGGTCTACTGCTGTCAACTACACAGTTAGGCGTGTTGGTCAACTACACAGTTAGGCGTGTTGGTCAACTACACAGTTAGGCGTGTTGGTCAACTGACTGTGTAGTTGAGTTGATCCCTCAATGTCAGAAGTCGCGTAACAACTAGCTGGCTTACACATCTTGGTTTTGTAGGTGCTATTCCAGTGTAACTCATGGCTCTTGGTTTTGTAGGTGCTATTCCAGTGTAACTCATGGCTCATTGATATGCTAATTGCAACGGTCTTCTCAAACCTGACACATGATTTTGACACCTCATTTCAAACCCCATTCTGTAGTCTTCATTGTTACCCCCCTGAGTGTTTTACTCTGTCTTCAATGTGTGTTTGCTCTGTGGTTCCAATTCATCGCCTGTGCCTTCCATCGTTCGTTATCACTGGTCTTCTGTAGGTCACCCTGTGGTGGTCTTCTGTAGGTCACCCTGTGGTGGTCTTCTGTAGGTCACCCTGTGGTGGTCTTCTGTAGGTCACCCTGTGGTGGTCTTCTGTAGGTCACCCTGTGGTGGTCTCTGTAGGTCACCCTGTGGTGGTCTCTGTAGGTCACCCTGTGGCGTGGTCTGTGTAGGTCACCCTGTGGCGTGGTCTGTGTAGGTCACCCTGTGTGGTGGTCTCTCTGTTATCAGGGTGAAGATGCTCCAGTGAAGCTGACCGGGGAGATTACAGGTCTGGCCCCGGGGGAGCATGGCTTCCACGTCCACGCCTTCGGAGACAACACCAACGGCTGCATGAGTGCGGGACCCCACTTCAACCCCCACAACAAGACCCACGGAGGACCCAACGATGATGTCAGGTGAGTCGGGCCTTATCACTCGTGGAGTTGGACCATGGCGGTATCGGTGCTGCATGAGCAGCACCATTGAGGGGATAGCTCTTAATTTGGTTAATGTCTTCTACTTCGGAGTTAAATCAAATTGTATTTGTCCAATGTTTGGAAACAATTATAGACTTAGTGAATTGTTTTCTTATGGGGTCCTTTTCCAACAATGTTGAGTTAGAGGTTAAAAAAAGAAATAGTGACACGAGGAATAAAATACACAGTGAATAAAAATAACATGGCTATATACAGGAAATACCAGGTAATAACATGGCTATATACAGGAAATACCAGGTAATAACATGGCTATATACAGGAAATACCAGGTAATAACATGGCTGTATACAGGAAATACCAGGTAATAACATGGCTGTATACAGGAAATACCAGGTAATAACATGGCTGTATACAGGAAATACCAGGTAATAACATGGCTGTATACAGGAAATACCAGGTAATAACACTGCTGTATACAGGAAGTACCAGGTAATAACATGGCTGTATACAGGAAATACCAGGTAATAACATGGCTATATACAGGAAGTACCAGGTAATAACATGGCTATATACAGGAAATACCAGGTAATAACACTGCTGTATACAGGAAATACCAGGTAATAACATGGCTATATACAGGAAATACCAGGTAATAACATCGCTGTATACAGGTAGTACCAGGTAATAACATGGCTATATACAGGAAATACCAGGTAATAACATGGCTATATACAGGAAATACCAGGTAATAACACTGCTGTATACAGGTAGTACCAGGTAATAACATGGCTATATACAGGATATACCAGGTAATAACTTGGCTATATACAGGAAATACCAGGTAATAACATGGCTATATACAGGAAATACCAGGTAATAACATGGCTATATACAGGAAATACCAGGTAATAACATGGCTATATACAGGAAATACCAGGTAATAACATGGCTATATACAGGAAATACCAGGTAATAACACTGCTATATACAGGAAATACCAGGTAATAACATGGCTGTATACAGGTAATAACTTCGCTATATACAGGAAATACCAGGTAATAACACTGCTGTATACAGGAAATACCAGGTAATAACATGGCTGTATACAGGAAGTACCAGGTAATAACATGGCTGTATACAGGAAATACCAGGTAATAACATGGCTGTATACAGGAAATACCAGGTAATAACATGGCTATATACAGGAAATACCAGGTAATAACATGGCTGTATACAAGAAGTACCAGGTAATAACTTGGCTGTATACAGGTAGTACCAGGTAATAACTTGGCTATATACAGGAAGTACCAGGTAATAAAACTGCTATATACAGGGAGGTAATAACATGGCTATATACAGGGAGTACCAGGTAATAACATGGTTATATACAGGGTTTCCATTGGCTGACTTTGGGCCTCCAAACATTAAAAGATTTGCGCAGGCCAATTGTCCGGGAGAGGAAATTCCATTAATATTTTTGATCTGTTCATTGATGTAGAAACCATTGAATACATTTCACTGGTTATGCTTATCAGTCTACAGGTTAACTTCCATGCCTTCTCATATGAATTTGGGATCGATCATCCCACAACTGTCCCAGTGCTATTCTATTGGCCAACAAGCTGACCAATAGAATAACTATACTTTTCTACTGTAGGGGATAGTAGATTGACAAACGTTGCATTCGTAAAGTATTCAGACCCCTTGACCTTGTCCACATTTTGTTATTTTACAGCCTTATTATAAAATTTATTACAGTAAGTACCTCATCAATACACGCAGTGGTAATAACACTCAGTGCTACAGGAAACAGGTAATAACACTCAGTGCCCCATAACAGGCCAATAACAGTGCCCCATAACAGGCCACCAGTAATAACCCTGTAACAGGCCACCAGTGCCCCCTGTAACAGGAAATCAGTGCCCCATAACGGCCACTCAGTGCCCCCATAACAGGCCACTCAGTGCCCCATAAGGCCATACCAGTGTAATAACATGGCCACCAGTGCCCCATAACACTGCTGTATACAGTGTACCAGGTAATAACATGGCCATACAGTACCAGGTAATAACTTGGCTGTATACAGTAGTACCAGGTAATAACTTGGCTATATACAGGAAGTACCAGGTAATAAAACTGCTATATACAGTGGTAATAACATGGTTATACGCAGTGCCTCCATAATAACATGGCTATATAAGGGGAGTACCAGGCAGTGGTTATAACAGGGCCACGCAGTGACCCCAAACATTAAAAGCCATTTCAGTGCCAATTGTCCGGGAGAGGCCATTCAGTAAATATTTTTGATCTGGCCATTCAGTGAAACCATTGAATACATTTCAGTGCTTATCATAACAGGCCACTCAGTGCCCCATAACGGCCACTCAGTGCCCCCATAACGGCCACCAGTGCCCTAGTGCCCCATAACTGGCCACTCAGAATGCTATAACGGCCACCAGTGCCCCCAGTAGATTGCCACTCAGTGCCCCATAACGGCCATTCAGACCCCTTGAACTTGTCCACATTTTGTTAGTGCCCTTATTATAACATTTATTCAGTTTCCCCCATCAATCTACACTCAGTGCCCCATAACGGCCACTCAGTGCCCCATAACGGCCACTCAGTGCCCCATAACGACCACTCAGTGCCCCCGTAACGACCACTCAGTGCCCCATAACGCCACTCAGTGCCCCATAACGCCACCAGTGCCCCCATAACGCCACTCAGTGCCCCCCATAACGCCACTCAGTGCCCCATAACGGCCACTCAGTGCCCCCATAACGGCCACTCAGTGCCCCATAACGGCCACTCAGTGCCCCATAACGGCCACTCAGTGCCCCATAACGGCCACTCAGTGCCCCCATAACGGCCACTCAGTGCCCCCATAACGGCCACTCAGTGCCCCCATAACGGCCACTCAGTGCCCCCATAACGGCCACGCAGTGCCCCCATAACGGCCACTCAGTGCCCCATAACGGCATTGCAGTGCCCCTAATGAGAGAACCAGGTTTGTAGAAATGTATAAAATACAAACATAGAAATCCAGCATTTGACATGGGTTTTAACACCCTTTACTCAGTACTTTGAAGCACCTGTATTTGTGGAGGTTCTCCCATTCTTCTCTGCAGATCCTCTCAAACTCTGTCAGGCTGAATGGGGAGCGTTGCTGCACAGCTATTTTCAGATGTTGGCTCGGGTTCAAGTCCGGGCTCTGGCTGGGCTACTCAAGGACTTTCAGAGACTAGTCCCGAAACCACTCCTGTGTTGTCTTGGCTGTGTGCTTAGGGTGGTTGTCCTGTTGGAAGGTGAATCTTCACCCCTGATCGCTCTGGAGCAGGGTTTCATCAAGGCTCTTTCATCAAGGAGCCTGACTAGTCTCTCAGTCCCTGCTGCTGAAAAACATCCCCACAACATGATGCTGCCACCACCATGCTTCACCGTAGGGATGGTGCCAAGTTTCCTCCAGATGTGACGCTTCACATTAAGGCCAAAGAGCTCAATCCTGTTTCATCAGACCAGAGAATCTTGTTTCTGTCAGTCCTTTTTAGGTACCTTTTGGGCAAACTCCAAGGCTGTCTTTTACCGCGTGGCTTCCAGCTGACCACTCTACCATAAAGGCCTGATTGGTGGGGTGCTGCAGAGATGGTTGTCCTTCTGGAAGGTTCTCCCATCTCCACAGAGGATTCCTCAGTTTGTCCGGGCGACCAGCTATAGGAAGAGTCTTGGTGGTTTCGAACTTCCATATTTTAAGAATGATGGCGGCCACTGTTCTTGATGACCTCAAATGCTGCAGCCATTTTCTTGGTACCTTTCCCCAGAGATGGATATTTAAATATATAAATATATATATATATATATATATTACTTTCACCCCTTCTAGGCAGACTGGCCAATAAAAAGATTAAGATGGGCAAAAGAATAGACACTGGACAGAGGAACTCTGCCTAGAAGGCCAGCATCCTGGAGACGCATCTTCACTGTTGCTGTTGAGACTGGTGTTTTGCAGATTCTATTTAATGAAGCTGCCAGTTGAGGACTTGTGAGGCATCTGTTTCTCAAACTAGACACTAATGTACCTCATGCTCAGTTGTGCACCGGGGCCTCCCACTCTTTCTATTCTGGTTAGAGCCAGTTTGTGCTGTTCTGTGTATGGAGTAGGACACAGCGTTTTACGACATCTTCAGTTTCTTGGTAATTTCTCACATGAAATAGCGTTCAAATCTCAGAACAAGAAAAGACTGACGAGTCTCAGGATGTATTTTGTTTCCGGCCATTTTGAGCCTGTAATCAAACCCACAAATGCTGATGCTCCAGATACTCAACTAGTCTAAAGAAGGCCAGTTGTATTTCTTATTAAATCAGAACAACAGTTTTCAGCTGTGCTAACATTTCTTACTAATCTCTTTTTGTTTTGCTACAATGTTCACGTAGGGGTTAAACTATTTGAAAGCAGTCTCTCCTCTGACCAGCTGTTCTGTCTCTGTTGCTAGGCACATAGGGGACCTTGGCAACGTGACTGCAGGAGCTGACAATGTGGCTAAGATCAACATTCAGGACAAGATACTGACTCTCACTGGACCACTCTCGATCATCGGCAGGACCATGGTGGTAAGAACACATTGCCTGACCTGTAGCTGCTTGTTGTGTCCACTAGGCAGGAAATGGAAGGAAGCTGTAGCTGCGTGTTGTGTCCACTAGGCAGGAAATGGAAGGAAGCTGTAGCTGCGTGTTGTGTCCACTAGGCAGGAAATGGAAGGAAGCTGTAGCTGCGTGTTGTCCACTAGGCAGGAAATAGAAGGAAGCTGTAGCTGCGTGTTGTGTCCACTAGGCAGGAAATGGAAGGAAGCTGTAGCTGCGTATTGTGTCCACTAGGCAGGAAATGGAAGGAAGCTGTAGCTGCGTGTTGTGTCCACTAGGCAGGAAATGGAAGGAAATGCTCAGCGTTCTCCAAGTCAACACAACTCTGTTCTCGTCCCATCTTTCTTTCATGCTGTTTTACCCTCTATTCCATTCTCTATCTCCTCGCTCTCTACCAATAGATCCATGAGAAGGCTGATGACCTGGGGAAGGGAGGCAATGAGGAGAGTCTGAAGACAGGCAACGCTGGCGGTCGTCAGGCCTGTGGCGTTATTGGAATTACCCAGTAAACACTCTGCCCCTGCTGGGACCACGGGAACCACAAGCCACAGCTTGAAGACTACCCAGACCCCATTGGAAGCTCCCACATCTACCCTATCCCCTTACCTAAACCTGTAAGGCACCTCATGGACATCTGTCAGATGGCTTTCCTAAAAACAAAGATTGTCTGCGGTTTTAAGAGAATTCTTTGTCCATTGACTTTAGTGATGAGTTGTCTGTTTTTGGGGAAACTCTCCTCTGAAGGTGGACTCGTGAGGGCTGTCAACTCAGGGACACAGCTGACGTTGAGGACGGATCTAATGAAGTGCACTAGGAGGTTGTGGCTAGGGGTTGATTGGGGGGGGTGGTATATATTTACTCTTGTCTGTACACATTGGTCCTAGCACTGCTTCTGTCTGTAATATGGGGTCATTCTTCTACACTGTGAACAGGGATTATACACTATGTCTGAAATGGCTTCTTATGTAGTTCACTACTTATGTCCACTATGTCTGAAATGGCTTCTTCTGTAGTTCACTAATGTCCTGTGGGGTTAGTGGAGACCTGGATGGGGGGTGAACTGGATTGGGGGGGGGTAACAATCGAGTGCCTTTTCAGACACACACATGATGATCACTGTACAAAGCTGCCCAATAAAAAAAGATGTTGTCACTAATCCTTGGTGGTTTTTATGTTGACGCTTTTTTTTTTTTTTTAAATGGTGGTCAAAGCCTCAATCTCTCAGGCTTCTCACGTCCAGCGGATGAGATTTGGAAGGATGGTCACGTGAGACTATGGACAGTCGTAGTAGAGGGCTGCAAGGTGTGCTGGCAGGTTATTATTCAACAGATTTGTTGAAGACTTCTGAGTAAGCCTCGGCTGAAATACACGACCCAGGGAAGAGGCATTTTGTTGAATCAAGGGTGAACGCCCGCTGGCGTGTACATCTCTGCAGACCCAAGGTTGTTGATGACAGAACATCTGACGAAGACTCCGTACAGTAGATTGTGCCTGTCGAGTGGTAGTGTTTGGTGCCTCTAGATGGCGCCACTCTCCTGTCAAGTCACAGGCCAAATCTGTATCTCTATTCTCTTCTTCTGTGGCCTCAACTGTGTCATTATCATTTCAATTCTGGTGTATTTTCTATGGTAGCACAACACTTGCTGAATAATTTGAAGGAACTGGGCAATAGTTTATAATAGTTTAGTTTATAATAGTTTAGTTTATAATAGTTTAGTTTATAATAGTTTATAATAGTTTAGTTTATAATTTATAAAGTGCAGTGGCAAATTGAATGGGAAGAGACTTATCTTTCACCCGGTCTGTTTCTAATCAGGGCAATGAAGCTCATTAGACTAGCTTAGCTTTCACCTGGTCTGTTTCTAATCAGGGCAATGAAGCTCATTAGACTAGCTTAGCTTTCACCTGGTCTGTTTCTAATCAGGGCAATGAAGCTCATTAGACTAGCTTAGCTTTCACCCGGTCTGTTTCTGTTTCTAATCAGGGCAATGAAGCTCATTAGACTAGCTTAGCTTTCACCCGGTCTGTTTCTGTTTCTAATCAGGGCAATGAAGCTCATTAGACTAGCTTAGCTTTCACCTGGTCTGTTTCTAATCAGGGCAATGAAGCTCATTAGACTAGCTTAGCTTTCACCTGGTCTGTTTCTAATCAGGGCAATGAAGCTCATTAGACTAGCTTAGCTTTCACCTGGTCTGTTTCTAATCAGGGCAATGAAGCTCATTAGACTAGCTTAGCTTTCACCGGTCTGTTTCTAATCAGGGCAATGAAGCTCATTAGACTAGCTTAGCTTTCACCCGTCTGTTTCTGTTTCTAATCAGGGCAATGAAGCTCATTAGACTAGCTTAGCTTTCACCCGGTCTGTTTCTGTTTCTAATCAGGGCAATGAAGCTCATTAGACTAGCTTAGCTTTCACCTGGTCTGTTTCTAATCAGGGCAATGAAGCTCATTAGACTAGCTTAGCTTTCACCTGGTCTGTTTCTAATCAGGGCAATGAAGCTCATTAGACTAGCTTAGCTTTCACCTGGTCTGTTTCTGTTTCTAATCAGGGCAATGAAGCTCATTAGACTAGCTTAGCTTTCACCTGGTCTGTTTCTAATCAGGGCAATGAAGCTCATTAGACTAGCTTAGCTTTCACCCGGTCTGTTTCTGTTTCTAATCAGGGCAATGAAGCTCATTAGACTAGCTTAGCTTTCACCTGGTCTGTTTCTGTTTCTAATCAGGGCAATGAAGCTCATTAGACTAGCTTAGCTTTCACCTGGTCTGTTTCTGTTTCTAATCAGGGCAATGAAGCTCATTAGACTAGCTTAGCTTTCACCTGGTCTGTTTCTAATCAGGGCAATGAAGCTCATTAGACTAGCTTAGCTTTCACCTGGTCTGTTTCTGTTTCTAATCAGGGCAATGAAGCTCATTAGACTAGCTTTCACCGGTCTGTTTCTGTTTCTAATCAGGGCAATGAAGCTCATTAGACTAGCTTAGCTTTCACCTGGTCTGTTTCTAATCAGGGCAATGAAGCTCATTAGACTAGCTTAGCTTTCACCTGGTCTGTTTCTAATCAGGGCAATGAAGCTCATTAGACTAGCTTAGCTTTCACCTGGTCTGTTTCTAATCAGGGCAATGAAGCTCATTAGACTAGCTTAGCTTTCACCTGGTCTGTTTCTAATCAGGGCAATGAAGCTCATTAGACTAGCTTAGCTTTCACCTGGTCTGTTTCTAATCAGGGCAATGAAGCTCATTAGACTAGCTTAGCTTTCACCTGGTCTGTTTCTAATCAGGGCAATGAAGCTCATTAGACTAGCTTAGCTTTCACCTGGTCTGTTTCTAATCAGGGCAATGAAGCTCATTTAGACTAGCTTAGCTTTCACCTGGTCTGTTTCTGTTTCTAATCAGGGCAATGAAGCTCATTAGACTAGCTTAGCTTTCACCTGGTCTGTTTCTAATCAGGGCAATGAAGCTCATTAGACTAGCTTAGCTTTCACCTGGTCTGTCTGTTTCTAATCAGGGCAATGAAGCTCATTAGACTAGCTTAGCTTTCACCTGGTCTGTTTCTGTTTCTAATCAGGGCAATGAAGCTCATTAGACTAGCTTAGCTTTCACCTGGTCTGTTTCTAATCAGGGCAATGAAGCTCATTAGACTAGCTTAGCTTTCACCTGGTCTGTTTCTAATCAGGGCAATGAAGCTCATTAGACTAGCTTAGCTTTCACCGGTCTGTTTCTAATCAGGGCAATGAAGCTCATTAGACTAGCTTAGCTTTCACCCGGTCTGTTTCTAATCAGGGCAATGAAGCTCATTAGACTAGCTTAGCTTTCACCTGGTCTGTTTCTAATCAGGGCAATGAAGCTCATTAGACTAGCTTAGCTTTCACCTGGTCTGTTTCTAATCAGGGCAATGAAGCTCATTAGACTAGCTTAGCTTTCACCTGGTCTGTTTCTAATCAGGGCAATGAAGCTCATTAGACTAGCTTAGCTTTCACCTGGTCTGTTTCTAATCAGGGCAATGAAGCTCATTAGACTAGCTTAGCTTTCACCTGGTCTGTTTCTGTTTCTAATCAGGGCAATGAAGCTCATTAGACTAGCTTAGCTTTCACCTGGTCTGTTTCTGTTTCTAATCAGGGCAATGAAGCTCATTAGACTAGCTTAGCTTTCACCTGGTCTGTTTCTAATCAGGGCAATGAAGCTCATTAGACTAGCTTAGCTTTCACCTGGTCTGTTTCTAATCAGGGCAATGAAGCTCATTAGACTAGCTTAGCTTTCACCTGGTCTGTTTCTAATCAGGGCAATGAAGCTCATTAGACTAGCTTAGCTTTCACCTGGTCTGTTTCTGTTTCTAATCAGGGCAATGAAGCTCATTAGACTAGCTTAGCTTTCACCTGGTCTGTTTCTAATCAGGGCAATGAAGCTCATTAGACTAGCTTAGCTTTCACCTGGTCTGTTTCTAATCAGGGCAATGAAGCTCATTAGACTAGCTTAGCTTTCACCCGGTCTGTTTCTAATCAGGGCAATGAAGCTCATTAGACTAGCTTAGCTTTCACCTGGTCTGTTTCTGTTTCTAATCAGGGCAATGAAGCTCATTAGACTAGCTTAGCTTTCACCTGGTCTGTCTGTTTCTAATCAGGGCAATGAAGCTCATTAGACTAGCTTAGCTTTCACCCGGTCTGTTTCTAATCAGGGCAATGAAGCTCATTAGACTAGCTTAGCTTTCACCCGGTCTGTTTCTAATCAGGGCAATGAAGCTCATTAGACTAGCTTAGCTTTCACCCGGTCTGTTTCTAATCAGGGCAATGAAGCTCATTAGACTAGCTTAGCTTTCACCTGGTCTGTTTCTAATCAGGGCAATGAAGCTCATTAGACTAGCTTAGCTTTCACCTGGTCTGTTTCTAATCAGGGCAATGAAGCTCATTAGACTAGCTTAGCTTTCACCTGGTCTGTTTCTGTTTCTAATCAGGGCAATGAAGCTCATTAGACTAGCTTAGCTTTCACCCGGTCTGTTTCTAATCAGGGCAATGAAGCTCATTAGACTAGCTTAGCTTTCACCTGGTCTGTTTCTAATCAGGGCAATGAAGCTCATTAGACTAGCTTAGCTTTCACCTGGTCTGTTTCTGTTTCTAATCAGGGCAATGAAGCTCATTAGACTAGCTTAGCTTTCACCCGGTCTGTTTCTAATCAGGGCAATGAAGCTCATTAGACTAGCTTAGCTTTCACCTGGTCTGTTTCTAATCAGGGCAATGAAGCTCATTAGACTAGCTTAGCTTTCACCCGGTCTGTTTCTAATCAGGGCAATGAAGCTCATTAGACTAGCTTAGCTTTCACCCGGTCTGTTTCTAATCAGGGCAATGAAGCTCATTAGACTAGCTTAGCTTTCACCGGTCTGTTTCTAATCAGGGCAATGAAGCTCATTAGACTAGCTTAGCTTTCACCTGGTCTGTTTCTAATCAGGGCAATGAAGCTCATTAGACTAGCTTAGCTTTCACCTGGTCTGTTTCTAATCAGGGCAATGAAGCTCATTAGACTAGCTTAGCTTTCACCTGGTCTGTTTCTAATCAGGGCAATGAAGCTCATTAGACTAGCTTAGCTTTCACCTGGTCTGTTTCTGTTTCTAATCAGGGCAATGAAGCTCATTAGACTAGCTTAGCTTTCACCTGGTCTGTTTCTGTTTCTAATCAGGGCAATGAAGCTCATTAGACTAGCTTAGCTTTCACCTGGTCTGTTTCTAATCAGGGCAATGAAGCTCATTAGACTAGCTTAGCTTTCACCCGGTCTGTTTCTAATCAGGGCAATGAAGCTCATTAGACTAGCTTAGCTTTCACCTGGTCTGTTTCTAATCAGGGCAATGAAGCTCATTAGACTAGCTTAGCTTTCACCTGGTCTGTTTCTGTTTCTAATCAGGGCAATGAAGCTCATTAGACTAGCTTAGCTTTCACCGGTCTGTTTCTAATCAGGGCAATGAAGCTCATTAGACTAGCTTAGCTTTCACCTGGTCTGTTTCTAATCAGGGCAATGAAGCTCATTAGACTAGCTTAGCTTTCACCCGGTCTGTTTCTAATCAGGGCAATGAAGCTCATTAGACTAGCTTAGCTTTCACCTGGTCTGTTTCTGTTTCTAATCAGGGCAATGAAGCTCATTAGACTAGCTTAGCTTTCACCTGGTCTGTTTCTGTTTCTAATCAGGGCAATGAAGCTCATTAGACTAGCTTAGCTTTCACCCGGTCTGTTTCTAATCAGGGCAATGAAGCTCATTAGACTAGCTTAGCTTTCACCTGGTCTGTTTCTAATCAGGGCAATGAAGCTCATTAGACTAGCTTAGCTTTCACCTGGTCTGTCTGTTTCTAATCAGGGCAATGAAGCTCATTAGACTAGCTTAGCTTTCACCTGGTCTGTTTCTAATCAGGGCAATGAAGCTCATTAGACTAGCTTAGCTTTCACCTGGTCTGTTTCTAATCAGGGCAATGAAGCTCATTAGACTAGCTTAGCTTTCACCTGGTCTGTTTCTAATCAGGGCAATGAAGCTCATTAGACTAGCTTAGCTTTCACCTGGTCTGTTTCTAATCAGGGCAATGAAGCTCATTAGACTAGCTTAGCTTTCACCTGGTCTGTTTCTGTTTCTAATCAGGGCAATGAAGCTCATTAGACTAGCTTAGCTTTCACCTGGTCTGTTTCTAATCAGGGCAATGAAGCTCATTAGACTAGCTTAGCTTTCACCTGGTCTGTTTCTAATCAGGGCAATGAAGCTCATTAGACTAGCTTAGCTTTCACCTGGTCTGTTTCTGTTTCTAATCAGGGCAATGAAGCTCATTAGACTAGCTTAGCTTTCACCTGGTCTGTTTCTAATCAGGGCAATGAAGCTCATTAGACTAGCTTAGCTTTCACCTGGTCTGTTTCTAATCAGGGCAATGAAGCTCATTAGACTAGCTTAGCTTTCACCGGTCTGTTTCTAATCAGGGCAATGAAGCTCATTAGACTAGCTTAGCTTTCACCTGGTCTGTTTCTAATCAGGGCAATGAAGCTCATTAGACTAGCTTAGCTTTCACCTGGTCTGTTTCTAATCAGGGCAATGAAGCTCATTAGACTAGCTTAGCTTTCACCTGGTCTGTTTCTAATCAGGGCAATGAAGCTCATTAGACTAGCTTAGCTTTCACCTGGTCTGTTTCTAATCAGGGCAATGAAGCTCATTAGACTAGCTTAGCTTTCACCTGGTCTGTTTCTAATCAGGGCAATGAAGCTCATTAGACTAGCTTAGCTTTCAGCTTTCACCTGGTCTGTTTCTGTTTCTAATCAGGGCAATGAAGCTCATTAGACTAGCTTAGCTTTCACCTGGTCTGTTTCTGTTTCTAATCAGGGCAATGAAGCTCATTAGACTAGCTTAGCTTTCACCTGGTCTGTTTCTAATCAGGGCAATGAAGCTCATTAGACTAGCTTAGCTTTCACCCGGTCTGTTTCTAATCAGGGCAATGAAGCTCATTCAGGGCAAGACTAGCTTAGCTTTCACCTGGTCTGTTTCTAATCAGGGCAATGAAGCTCATTAGACTAGCTTAGCTTTCACCTGGTCTGTTTCTGTTTCTAATCAGGGCAATGAAGCTCATTAGACTAGCTTAGCTTTCACCTGGTCTGTTTCTAATCAGGGCAATGAAGCTCATTAGACTAGCTTAGCTTTCACCTGGTCTGTTTCTAATCAGGGCAATGAAGCTCATTAGACTAGCTTAGCTTTCACCCGGTCTGTTTCTAATCAGGGCAATGAAGCTCATTAGACTAGCTTAGCTTTCACCTGGTCTGTTTCTGTTTCTAATCAGGGCAATGAAGCTCATTAGACTAGCTTATCTTTCACCTGGTCTGTTTCTGTTTCTAATCAGGGCAATGAAGCTCATTAGACTAGCTTAGCTTTCACCTGGTCTGTTTCTAATCAGGGCAATGAAGCTCATTAGACTAGCTTATCTTTCACCCGGTCTGTTTCTAATCAGGGCAATGAAGCTCATTAGACTAGCTTATCTTTCACCCGGTCTGTTTCTAATCAGGGCAATGAAGCTCATTAGACTAGCTTAGCTTTCACCTGGTCTATTTCTAATCAGGGCAATGAAGCTCATTAGACTAGCTTAGCTTTCACCCGGTCTGTTTCTAATCAGGGCAATGAAGCTCATTAGACTAGCTTATCTTTCACCCGGTCTGTTTCTAATCAGGGCAATGAAGCTCATTAGACTAGCTTATCTTTCACCCGGTCTGTTTCTAATCAGGGCAATGAAGCTCATTAGACTAGCTTATCTTTCACCCGGTCTGTTTCTAATCAGGGCAATGAAGCTCATTAGACTAGCTTAGCTTTCACCTGGTCTGTTTCTAATCAGGGCAATGAAGCTCATTAGACTAGCTTAGCTTTCACCTGGTCTGTTTCTAATCAGGGCAATGAAGTTCATTAGACTAGCTTAGCTTTCACCTGGTTTCTGTTTCTAATCAGGGCAATGAAGCTCATTAGACTAGCTTATCTTTCACCTGGTCTGTTTCTGTTTCTAATCAGGGCAATGAAGCTCATTAGACTAGCTTAGCTTTCACCTGGTCTGTTTCTAATCAGGGCAATGAAGCTCATTAGACTAGCTTAGCTTTCACCTGGTCTGTTTCTAATCAGGGCAATGAAGCTCATTAGACTAGCTTAGCTTTCACCTGGTCTGTTTCTGTTTCTAATCAGGGCAATGAAGCTCATTAGACTAGCTTAGCTTTCACCCGGTCTGTTTCTAATCAGGGCAATGAAGCTCATTAGACTAGCTTAGCTTTCACCTGGTCTGTTTCTGTTTCTAATCAGGGCAATGAAGCTCATTAGACTAGCTTAGCTTTCACCTGGTCTGTTTCTAATCAGGGCAATGAAGCTCATTAGACTAGCTTAGCTTTCACCTCGGTCTGTTTCTAATCAGGGCAATGAAGCTCATTAGACTAGCTTAGCTTTCACCCGGTCTGTTTCTAATCAGGGCAATGAAGCTCATTAGACTAGCTTAGCTTTCACCTGGTCTGTTTCTGTTTCTAATCAGGGCAATGAAGCTCATTAGACTAGCTTAGCTTTCACCCGGTCTGTTTCTGTTTCTAATCAGGGCAATGAAGCTCATTAGACTAGCTTAGCTTTCACCTGGTCTGTTTCTGTTTCTAATCAGGGCAATGAAGCTCATTAGACTAGCTTAGCTTTCACCTGGTCTGTTTCTGTTTCTAATCAGGGCAATGAAGCTCATTAGACTAGCTTAGCTTTCACCTGGTCTGTTTCTAATCAGGGCAATGAAGCTCATTAGACTAGCTTAGCTTTCACCCGGTCTGTTTCTGTTTCTAATCAGGGCAATGAAGCTCATTAGACTAGCTTAGCTTTCACCCGGTCTGTTTCTGTTTCTAATCAGGGCAATGAAGCTCATTAGACTAGCTTAGCTTTCACCCGGTCTGTTTCTGTTTCTAATCAGGGCAATGAAGCTCATTAGACTAGCTTAGCTTTCACCTGGTCTGTTTCTAATCAGGGCAATGAAGCTCATTAGACTAGCTTAGCTTTCACCTGGTCTGTTTCTAATCAGGGCAATGAAGCTCATTAGACTAGCTTAGCTTTCACCCGGTCTGTTTCTAATCAGGGCAATGAAGCTCATTAGACTAGCTTAGCTTTCACCTGGTCTGTTTCTAATCAGGGCAATGAAGCTCATTAGACTAGCTTAGCTTTCACCTGGTCTGTTTCTAATCAGGGCAATGAAGCTCATTAGACTAGCTTAGCTTTCACCTGGTCTGTTTCTAATCAGGGCAATGAAGCTCATTAGACTAGCTTAGCTTTCACCTGGTCTGTTTCTAATCAGGGCAATGAAGCTCATTAGACTAGCTTAGCTTTCACCTGGTCTGTTTCTGTTTCTAATCAGGGCAATGAAGCTCATTAGACTAGCTTAGCTTTCACCGGTCTGTTTCTAATCAGGGCAATGAAGCTCATTAGACTAGCTTAGCTTTCACCTGGTCTGTTTCTAATCAGGGCAATGAAGCTCATTAGACTAGCTTAGCTTTCACCTGGTCTGTTTCTGTTTCTAATCAGGGCAATGAAGCTCATTAGACTAGCTTAGCTTTCACCCGGTCTGTTTCTAATCAGGGCAATGAAGCTCATTAGACTAGCTTAGCTTTCACCTGGTCTGTTTCTAATCAGGGCAATGAAGCTCATTAGACTAGCTTAGCTTTCACCGGTCTGTTTCTAATCAGGGCAATGAAGCTCATTAGACTAGCTTAGCTTTCACCCGGTCTGTTTCTAATCAGGGCAATGAAGCTCATTAGACTAGCTTAGCTTTCACCTGGTCTGTTTCTAATCAGGGCAATGAAGCTCATTAGACTAGCTTAGCTTTCACCTGGTCTGTTTCTAATCAGGGCAATGAAACTCATTAGACTAGCTTAGCTTTCACCTGGTCTGTTTCTAATCAGGGCAATGAAGCTCATTAGACTAGCTTAGCTTTCACCTGGTCTGTTTCTAATCAGGGCAATGAAGCTCATTAGACTAGCTTAGCTTTCACCTGGTCTGTTTCTGTTTCTAATCAGGGCAATGAAGCTCATTAGACTAGCTTAGCTTTCACCTGGTCTGTTTCTGTTTCTAATCAGGGCAATGAAGCTCATTAGACTAGCTTAGCTTTCACCTGGTCTGTTTCTAATCAGGGCAATGAAGCTCATTAGACTAGCTTAGCTTTCACCCGGTCTGTTTCTAATCAGGGCAATGAAGCTCATTAGACTAGCTTAGCTTTCACCTGGTCTGTTTCTAATCAGGGCAATGAAGCTCATTAGACTAGCTTAGCTTTCACCTGGTCTGTTTCTGTTTCTAATCAGGGCAATGAAGCTCATTAGACTAGCTTAGCTTTCACCTGGTCTGTTTCTAATCAGGGCAATGAAGCTCATTAGACTAGCTTAGCTTTCACCTGGTCTGTTTCTAATCAGGGCAATGAAGCTCATTAGACTAGCTTAGCTTTCACCCGGTCTGTTTCTAATCAGGGCAATGAAGCTCATTAGACTAGCTTAGCTTTCACCTGGTCTGTTTCTGTTTCTAATCAGGGCAATGAAGCTCATTAGACTAGCTTATCTTTCACCTGGTCTGTTTCTGTTTCTAATCAGGGCAATGAAGCTCATTAGACTAGCTTAGCTTTCACCCGGTCTGTTTCTAATCAGGGCAATGAAGCTCATTAGACTAGCTTATCTTTCACCCGGTCTGTTTCTAATCAGGGCAATGAAGCTCATTAGACTAGCTTATCTTTCACCCGGTCTGTTTCTAATCAGGGCAATGAAGCTCATTAGACTAGCTTAGCTTTCACCCGGTCTATTTCTAATCAGGGCAATGAAGCTCATTAGACTAGCTTAGCTTTCACCCGGTCTGTTTCTAATCAGGGCAATGAAGCTCATTAGACTAGCTTATCTTTCACCCGGTCTGTTTCTAATCAGGGCAATGAAGCTCATTAGACTAGCTTAGCTTTCACCCGGTCTGTTTCTAATCAGGGCAATGAAGCTCATTAGACTAGCTTATCTTTCACCCGGTCTGTTTCTAATCAGGGCAATGAAGCTCATTAGACTAGCTTAGCTTTCACCTGGTCTGTTTCTAATCAGGGCAATGAAGCTCATTAGACTAGCTTAGCTTTCACCTGGTCTGTTTCTAATCAGGGCAATGAAGTTCATTAGACTAGCTTAGCTTTCACCTGGTCTGTTTCTGTTTCTAATCAGGGCAATGAAGCTCATTAGACTAGCTTATCTTTCACCTGGTCTGTTTCTGTTTCTAATCAGGGCAATGAAGCTCATTAGACTAGCTTAGCTTTCACCTGGTCTGTTTCTAATCAGGGCAATGAAGCTCATTAGACTAGCTTAGCTTTCACCTGGTCTGTTTCTAATCAGGGCAATGAAGCTCATTAGACTAGCTTAGCTTTCACCTGGTCTGTTTCTAATCAGGGCAATGAAGCTCATTAGACTAGCTTAGCTTTCACCTGGTCTGTTTCTGTTTCTAATCAGGGCAATGAAGCTCATTAGACTAGCTTAGCTTTCACCCGGTCTGTTTCTAATCAGGGCAATGAAGCTCATTAGACTAGCTTAGCTTTCACCTGGTCTGTTTCTGTTTCTAATCAGGGCAATGAAGCTCATTAGACTAGCTTAGCTTTCACCTGGTCTGTTTCTAATCAGGGCAATGAAGCTCATTAGACTAGCTTAGCTTTCACCCGGTCTGTTTCTAATCAGGGCAATGAAGCTCATTAGACTAGCTTAGCTTTCACCCGGTCTGTTTCTAATCAGGGCAATGAAGCTCATTAGACTAGCTTAGCTTTCACCTGGTCTGTTTCTGTTTCTAATCAGGGCAATGAAGCTCATTAGACTAGCTTAGCTTTCACCCGGTCTGTTTCTAATCAGGGCAATGAAGCTCATTAGACTAGCTTAGCTTTCACCTGGTCTGTTTCTAATCAGGGCAATGAAGCTCATTAGACTAGCTTAGCTTTCACCTGGTCTGTTTCTGTTTCTAATCAGGCAATGAAGCTCATTAGACTAGCTTAGCTTTCACCCGGTCTGTTTCTAATCAGGGCAATGAAGCTCATTAGACTAGCTCATTTAGCTTTCACCCGGTCTGTTTCTAATCAGGGCAATGAAGCTCATTAGACTAGCTTAGCTTTCACCCGGTCTGTTTCTAATCAGGGCAATGAAGCTCATTAGACTAGCTTAGCTTTCACCCGGTCTGTTTCTAATCAGGGCAATGAAGCTCATTAGACTAGCTTAGCTTTCACCCGGTCTGTTTCTAATCAGGGCAATGAAGCTCATTAGACTAGCTTAGCTTTCACCTGGTCTGTTTCTGTTTCTAATCAGGGCAATGAAGCTCATTAGACTAGCTTAGCTTTCACCTGGTCTGTTTCTAATCAGGGCAATGAAGCTCATTAGACTAGCTTAGCTTTCACCTGGTCTGTTTCTAATCAGGGCAATGAAGCTCATTAGACTAGCTTAGCTTTCACCCGGTCTGTTTCTAATCAGGGCAATGAAGCTCATTAGACTAGCTTAGCTTTCACGTGGTCTGTTTCTAATCAGGGCAATGAAGCTCATTAGACTAGCTTAGCTTTCACCTGGTCTGTTTCTAATCAGGGCAATGAAGCTCATTAGACTAGCTTAGCTTTCACCTGGTCTGTTTCTAATCAGGGCAATGAAGCTCATTAGACTAGCTTAGCTTTCACCCGGTCTGTTTCTAATCAGGGCAATGAAGCTCATTAGACTAGCTTAGCTTTCACCTGGTCTGTTTCTAATCAGGGCAATGAAGCTCATTAGACTAGCTTAGCTTTCACCTGGTCTGTTTCTAATCAGGGCAATGAAGCTCATTAGACTAGCTTAGCTTTCACCTGGTCTGTTTCTGTTTCTAATCAGGGCAATGAAGCTCATTAGACTAGCTTAGCTTTCACCTGGTCTGTTTCTAATCAGGGCAATGAAGCTCATTAGACTAGCTTAGCTTTCACCCGGTCTGTTTCTAATCAGGGCAATGAAGCTCATTAGACTAGCTTAGCTTTCACCTGGTCTGTTTCTAATCAGGGCAATGAAGCTCATTAGACTAGCTTAGCTTTCACCTGGTCTGTTTCTGTTTCTAATCAGGGCAATGAAGCTCATTAGACTAGCTTAGCTTTCACCCGGTCTGTTTCTAATCAGGGCAATGAAGCTCATTAGACTAGCTTAGCTTTCACCTGGTCTGTTTCTGTTTCTAATCAGGGCAATGAAGCTCATTAGACTAGCTTAGCTTTCACCTGGTCTGTTTCTAATCAGGGCAATGAAGCTCATTAGACTAGCTTAGCTTTCACCTGGTCTGTTTCTAATCAGGGCAATGAAGCTCATTAGACTAGCTTAGCTTTCACCTGGTCGGTCTGTTTCTAATCAGGGCAATGAAGCTCATTAGACTAGCTTAGCTTTCACGTGGTCTGTTTCTAATCAGGGCAATGAAGCTCATTAGACTAGCTTAGCTTTCACCTGGTCTGTTTCTAATCAGGGCAATGAAGCTCATTAGACTAGCTTAGCTTTCACCTGGTCTGTTTCTAATCAGGGCAATGAAGCTCATTAGACTAGCTTAGCTTTCACCTGGTCTGTTTCTAATCAGGGCAATGAAGCTCATTAGACTAGCTTAGCTTTCACGGTCCTAATCGGTCTGTTTCTAATCAGGGCAATGAAGCTCATTAGACTAGCTTAGCTTTCACCTGGTCTGTTTCTGTTTCTAATCAGGGCAATGAAGCTCATTAGACTAGCTTAGCTTTCACCCGGTCTGTTTCTAATCAGGGCAATGAAGCTCATTAGACTAGCTTAGCTTTCACCTGGTCTGTTTCTAATCAGGGCAATGAAGCTCATTAGACTAGCTTAGCTTTCACCTGGTCTGTTTCTGTTTCTAATCAGGGCAATGAAGCTCATTAGACTAGCTTAGCTTTCACCTGGTCTGTTTCTAATCAGGGCAATGAAGCTCATTAGACTAGCTTAGCTTTCACCCGGTCTGTTTCTAATCAGGGCAATGAAGCTCATTAGACTAGCTTAGCTTTCACGTGGTCTGTTTCTAATCAGGGCAATGAAGCTCATTAGACTAGCTTAGCTTTCACCTGGTCTGTTTCTAATCAGGGCAATGAAGCTCATTAGACTAGCTTAGCTTTCACCCGGTCTGTTTCTAATCAGGGCAATGAAGCTCATTAGACTAGCTTAGCTTTCACCGGTCTGTTTCTAATCAGGGCAATGAAGCTCATTAGACTAGCTTAGCTTTCACCGGTCTGTTTCTAATCAGGGCAATGAAGCTCATTAGACTAGCTTAGCTTTCACCTGGTCTGTTTCTGTTTCTAATCAGGGCAATGAAGCTCATTAGACTAGCTTAGCTTTCACCTGGTCTGTTTCTAATCAGGGCAATGAAGCTCATTAGACTAGCTTAGCTTTCACCTGGTCTGTTTCTAATCAGGGCAATGAAGCTCATTAGACTAGCTTAGCTTTCACCTGGGTCTGTTTCTAATCAGGGCAATGAAGCTCATTAGACTAGCTTAGCTTTCACCCGGTCTGTTTCTAATCAGGGCAATGAAGCTCATTAGACTAGCTTAGCTTTCACCCGGTCTGTTTCTAATCAGGGCAATGAAGCTCATTAGACTAGCTTAGCTTTCACCTGGTCTGTTTCTGTTTCTAATCAGGGCAATGAAGCTCATTAGACTAGCTTAGCTTTCACCTGGTCTGTTTCTAATCAGGGCAATGAAGCTCATTAGACTAGCTTAGCTTTCACCTGGTCTGTTTCTAATCAGGGCAATGAAGCTCATTAGACTAGACTTTACCTGGTCTGTTTCTTAGCTTTCTACCTGGTCTGTTTCTAATCAGGGCAATGAAGCTCATTAGACTAGCTTAGCTTTCACCTGGTCTGTTTCTAATCAGGGCAATGAAGCTCATTAGACTAGCTTAGCTTTCACCTGGTCTGTTTCTAATCAGGGCAATGAAGCTCATTAGACTAGCTTAGCTTTCACCTGGTCTGTTTCTGTTTCTAATCAGGGCAATGAAGCTCATTAGACTAGCTTAGCTTTCACCTGGTCTGTTTCTAATCAGGGCAATGAAGCTCATTAGACTAGCTTAGCTTTCACCCGGTCTGTTTCTAATCAGGGCAATGAAGCTCATTAGACTAGCTTAGCTTTCACCTGGTCTGTTTCAGGGCTGCTTTAGACTAATCAGTCTGGCAATGAAGCTCATTAGACTAGCTTAGCTTTCACCTGGTCTGTTTCTAATCAGGGCAATGAAGCTCATTAGACTAGCTTAGCTTTCACCTAATCAGGTCTGTTTCTAATCAGGGCAATGAAGCTCATTAGACTAGCTTAGCTTTCACCTGGTGGTCTGTTTCTAATCAGGGCAATGAAGCTCATTAGACTAGCTTAGCTTTCACCTGGTCTGTTTCTAATCAGGGCAATGAAGCTCATTAGACTAGCTTAGCTTTCACCCTGGTCTGTTTCTAATCAGGGCAATGAAGCTCATTAGACTAGCTTAGCTTTCACCCGGTCTGTTTCTAATCAGGGCAATGAAGCTCATTAGACTAGCTTAGCTTTCACCTGGTCTGTTTCTAATCAGGGCAATGAAGCTCATTAGACTAGCTTAGCTTTCACCTGGTCTGTTTCTAATCAGGGCAATGAAGCTCATTAGACTAGCTTAGCTTTCACGGTCTGTTTCTAATCAGGGCAATGAAGCTCATTAGACTAGCTTAGCTTTCACCTGGTCTGTTTCTAATCAGGGCAATGAAGCTCATTAGACTAGCTTAGCTTTCACCTGGTCTGTTTCTAATCAGGGCAATGAAGCTCATTAGACTAGCTTAGCTTTCACCTGGTCTGTTAATCAGGGCAATGTTTCTAATCAGGTCTGTTTCTAATCAGGGCAAGCTCATTAGACTAGCTTAGCTTTCACCTGGGTCTGTTTCTAATCAGGGCAATGAAGCTCATTAGACTAGCTTAGCTTTCACCGGTCTGTTTCTAATCAGGGCAATGAAGCTCATTAGACTTTAGCTAATCAGGGCAAGCTTTCTTAGCTTTCACCTGGTCTGTTTCTAATCAGGGCAATGAAGCTCATTAGACTAGCTTAGCTTTCACCTGGGTCTGTTTCTAATCAGGGCAATGAAGCTCATTAGACTAGCTTAGCTTTCACCCGGTCTGTTTCTAATCAGGGCAATGAAGCTCATTAGACTAGCTTAGCTTTCACCCGGTCTGTTTCTAATCAGGGCAGCTTTCATGTCTGTTTCTAATCAGGGCAATGAAGCTCATTAGACTAGCTTAGCTTTCACCTGGTCTGTTTCTAATCAGGGCAATGAAGCTCATTAGACTAGCTTAGCTTTCACCTGGTCTGTTTCTGTTTCTAATCAGGGCAATGAAGCTCATTAGACTAGCTTAGCTTTCACCCTGGTCTGTTTCTAATCAGGGCAATGAAGCTCATTAGACTAGCTTAGCTTTCACCTGGTCTGTTTCTGTTTCTAATCAGGGCAATGAAGCTCATTAGACTAGCTTAGCTTTCACCCGGTCTGTTTCTAATCAGGGCAATGAAGCTCATTAGACTAGCTTAGCTTTCACCTGGTCTGTTTCTAATCAGGGCAATGAAGCTCATTAGACTAGCTTAGCTTTCACCTGGTCTGTTTCTGTTTCTAATCAGGGCAATGAAGCTCATTAGACTAGCTTAGCTTTCACCTGGTCTGTTTCTAATCAGGGCAATGAAGCTCATTAGACTAGCTTAGCTTTCACCTGGTCTGTTTCTAATCAGGGCAATGAAGCTCATTAGACTAGCTTAGCTTTCACCTGGTCTGTTTCTAATCAGGGCAATGAAGCTCATTAGACTAGCTTAGCTTTCACCTGGTCTGTTTCTAATCAGGGCAATGAAGCTCATTAGACTAGCTTAGCTTTCACCTGGTCTGTTTCTAATCAGGGCAATGAAGCTTTCTTAACCTGGTCTGTTTCTAATCAGGGCAATGAAGCTCATTAGACTAGCTTAGCTTTCACCCGGTCTGTTTTTCTAATCAGGGCAATGAAGCTCATTAGACTAGCTTAGCTTTCACCTGGTCTGTTTCTAATCAGGGCAATGAAGCTCATTAGACTAGCTTAGCTTTCACCTGGTCTGTTTTTCAGGGCAATGAAGTTTCTTAGCTTTCAGGTCTGTTTCTAATCAGGGAATGAAGCTCATTAGACTAGCTTAGCTTTCACCTGGTCTGTTTCTAATCAGGGCAATGAAGCTCATTAGACTAGCTTAGCTTTCACCTGGTCTGTTTCTAATCAGGGCAATGAAGCTCATTAGACTAGCTTAGCTTTCACCTGGTCTGTTTCTAATCAGGGCAATGAAGCTCATTAGACTAGCTTAGCTTTCACCTGGTCTGTTTCTGTTTCTAATCAGGGCAATGAAGCTCATTAGACTAGCTTAGCTTTCACCGGTCTGTTTCTAATCAGGGCAATGAAGCTCATTAGACTAGCTTAGCTTTCACCGGTCTGTTTCTAATCAGGGCAATGAAGCTCATTAGACTAGCTTAGCTTTCACCTGACTGTCTGGTCTGTTTCTAATCAGGGCAATGTTTCTAAAGCTCATTAGACTAGCTTAGCTTTCACCCTGGTCTGTTTCTAATCAGGGCAATGAAGCTCATTAGACTAGCTTAGCTTTCACCAATGAAGCTCATTAGTAGCTGCTTTCACCCGGTCTGTTTCTAATCAGGGCAATGAAGCTCATTAGACTAGCTTAGCTTTCACCGGTCTGTTTCTAATCAGGGCAATGAAGCTCATTAGACTAGCTTAGCTTTCAGTTTCTAATAGCTCATTAGACTAGCTTAGCTTTCACCCGGTCTGTTTCTAATCAGGGCAATGAAGCTCATTAGACTAGCTTAGCTTTCACCTGGTCTGTTTCTGTTTCTAATCAGGGCAATGAAGCTCATTAGACTAGCTTAGCTTTCACCTGGTCTGTTTCTAATCAGGGCAATGAAGCTCATTAGACTAGCTTAGCTTTCACCTGGTCTGTTTCTAATCAGGGCAATGAAGCTCATTAGACTAGCTTAGCTTTCACCTGGTCTGTTTCTAATCAGGGCAATGAAGCTCATTAGACTAGCTTAGCTTTCACCTGGTCTGTTTCTAATCAGGGCAATGAAGCTCATTAGACTAGCTTAGCTTTCACCTGGTCTGTTTCTAATCAGGGCAATGAAGCTCATTAGACTAGCTTAGCTTTCACCTGGTCTGTTTCTAATCAGGGCAATGAAGCTCATTAGACTAATCAGGTCTGCAATCAGGGAAGCTCATTAGACTAGCTTAGCTTTCACCTGGTCTGTTTCTAATCAGGGCAATGAAGCTCATTAGACTAGCTTAGCTTTCACCTGGTCTGTTTCTAATCAGGGCAATGAAGCTCATTAGACTAGCTTAGCTTTACCGGTCTGTTTCTAACCAATGAAGGTCTGTTTCTAATCAGGGCAATGAAGCTCATTAGACTAGCTTAGCTTTCACCTGGTCTGTTTCTAATCAGGGCAATGAAGCTCATTAGACTAGCTTAGCTTTCACCCGGTCTGTTTCTAATCAGGGCAATGAAGCTCATTAGACTAGCTTAGCTTTCTAATCAGGGCAATGCTCATTAGTCTGCTTTTCTGTTTCTAATCAGGGCAATGAAGCTCATTAGACTAGCTTAGCTTTCACCGGTCTGTTTCTAATCAGGGCAATGAAGCTCATTAGACTAGCTTAGCTTTCACCTGGTCTGTTTCTAATCAGGGCAATGAAGCTCATTAGACTAGCTTAGCTTTCACCTGGTCTGTTTCTAATCAGGGCAATGAAGCTCATTAGACTAGCTTAGCTTTCACCTGGTCTGTTTCTAATCAGGGCAATGAAGCTCATTAGACTAGCTTAGCTTTCACCTGGTCTGTTTCTAATCAGGGCAATGAAGCTCATTAGACTAGCTTAGCTTTCACCTGGTCTGTTTCTAATCAGGGCAATGAAGCTCATTAGACTAGCTTAGCTTTCACCTGGTCTGTTTCTAATCAGGGCAATGAAGCTCATTAGACTAGCTTAGCTTTCACCCGGTCTGTTTCTAATCAGGGCAATGAAGCTCATTAGACTAGCTTAGCTTTCACCTGGTCTGTTTCTAATCAGGGCAATGAAGCTCATTAGACTAGCTTAGCTTTCACCCGGTCTGTTTCTAATCAGGGCTGGTCTGTTGGTCTGTTTCTAATCAGGGCAATGAAGCTCATTAGACTAGCTTAGCTTTCACCTGGTCTGTTTCTAATCAGGGCAATGAAGCTCATTAGACTAGCTTAGCTTTCACCTGGTCTGTTTCTAATCAGGGCAATGAAGCTCATTAGACTAGCTTAGCTTTCACCTGGTCTGTTTCTAATCAGGGCAATGAAGCTCATTAGACTAGCTAGCTTTTTCTGTTTCTAATCAGGGCAATGAAGCTCATTAGACTAGCTTAGCTTTCACCCGGTCTGTTTCTAATCAGGGCAATGAAGCTCATTAGACTAGCTTAGCTTTCACCCGGTCTGTTTCTAATCAGGGCAATGAAGCTCATTAGACTAGCTTAGCTTTCACCCGGTCTGTTTCTAATCAGGGCAATGAAGCTCATTAGACTAGCTTTACCTGGTCTGTTTCTAATCAGGGCAATGGTCATTAGACTAGCTTTGGTCTGTTTCTAATCAGGGCAATGAAGCTCATTAGACTAGCTTAGCTTTCACCTGGTCTGTTTCTAATCAGGGCAATGAAGCTCATTAGACTAGCTTAGCTTTCACCTGGTCTGTTTCTAATCAGGGCAATGAAGCTCATTAGACTAGCTTAGCTTTCACCTGGTCTGTTTCTAATCAGGGCAATGAAGCTCATTAGACTAGCTTAGCTTTCACCTGGTCTGTTTCTAATCAGGGCAATTTCTAAGCTTTCACCTGGTCTGTTTCTAATCAGGGCAATGAAGCTCATTAGACTAGCTTAGCTTTCACCCGGTCTGTTTCTAATCAGGGCAATGAAGCTCATTAGACTAGCTTAGCTTTCACCTGGTCTGTTTCTAATCAGGGCAATGAAGCTCATTAGACTAAGCTTTCACCTGGTCTGTTTCTGTTTCTAATCAGGGCAATGAAGCTCATTAGACTAGCTTAGCTTTCACCTGGTCTGTTTCTAATCAGGGCAATGAAGCTCATTAGACTAGCTTAGCTTTCACCTGGTCTGTTTCTAATCAGGGCAATGAAGCTCATTAGACTAGCTTAGCTTTCACCTGGTCTGTTTCTAATCAGGGCAATGAAGCTCATTAGACTAGCTTAGCTTTCACCTGGTCTGTTTCTAATCAGGGCAATGAAGCTCATTAGACTAGCTTAGCTTTCACCTGGTCTGTTTCTAATCAGGGCAATGAAGCTCATTAGACTAGCTTAGCTTTCACCCTGGTCTGTTTCTAATCAGGGCAATGAAGCTCATTAGACTAGCTTTAGTCTGTTTCTAATCAGGGCAATGAAGCTCATTAGACTAGCTTAGCTTTCACCTGGGTCTGTTTCTAATCAGGGCAATGAAGCTCATTAGACTAGCTTAGCTTTCACCTGGTCTGTTTCTAATCAGGGCAATGAAGCTCATTAGACTAGCTTAGCTTTCACCTGGTCTGTTTCTAATCAGGGCAATGAAGCTCATTAGACTAGCTTAGCTTTCACCCGGTCTGTTTCTAATCAGGGCAATGAAGCTCATTAGACTAGCTTAGCTTTCACCTGGTCTGGTCTGTTTCTAATCAGGGCAATGAAGCTCATTAGACTAGCTTAGCTTTCACCTGGTCTGTTTCTGTTTCTAATCAGGGCAATGAAGCTCATTAGACTAGCTTAGCTTTCACCGGTCTGTTTCTAATCAGGGCAATGAAGCTCATTAGACTTAGCTTTACCTGGTCTGTTTCTAATCAGGGCAATGAAGCTCATTAGACTAGCTTAGCTTTCACCTGGTCTGTTTCTGTTTAATCAGGGCAATGAAGCTCATTAGACTAGCTTAGCTTTCACCTGGTCTGTTTCTAATCAGGGCAATGAAAGCTAGCTTAGCTTTAGAGGGCTAGCTTAGCTTTCACCCGGTCTGTTTCTAATCAGGGCAATGAAGCTCATTAGACTAGCTTAGCTTTCACCTGGTCTGTTTCTAATCAGGGCAATGAAGCTCATTAGACTAGCTTAGCTTTCACCTGGTCTGTTTCTAATCAGGGCAATGAAGCTCATTAGACTAGCTTAGCTTTCACCTGGTCTGTTTCTAATCAGGGCAATGAAGCTCATTAGACTAGCTTAGCTTTCACCTGGTCTGTTTCTAATCAGGGCAATGAAGCTCATTAGACTAGCTTAGCTTTCACCTGGGTCTGTTTCTAATCAGGGCAATGAAGCTCATTAGACTAGCTTAGCTTTCACCTGGTCTGTTTCTAATCAGGGCAATGAAGCTCATTAGACTGCTTAGCTTTCACCTGGTCTGTTTCTAATCAGGGCAATGAAGCTCATTAGACTTAGCTTTCACCTGGTCTGTTTCTAATCAGGGCAATGAAGCTCACCTTAGGTCTGTTTCTAATCAGGGCAATGAAGCTCATTAGACTAGCTTAGCTTTCACCTGGTCTGTTTCTAATCAGGGCAATGAAGCTCATTAGACTAGCTTAGCTTTCACCTGGTCTGTTTCTGTTTCTAATCAGGGCAATGAAGCTCATTAGACTAGCTTAGCTTTCACCTGGTCTGTTTCTAATCAGGGCAATGAAGCTCATTAGACTAGCTTAGCTTTCACCTGGTCTGTTTCTAATCAGGGCAATGAAGCTCATTAGACTAGCTTAGCTTTCACCCGGTCTGTTTCTAATCAGCTCATTAGGCAATGAAGCTCATTAGACTAGCTTAGCTTTCACCTGGTCTGTTTCTAATCAGGGCAATGAAGCTCATTAGACTAGCTTAGCTTTCACCCGGTCTGTTTCTAATCAGGGCAATGAAGCTCATTAGACTAGCTTAGCTTTCACCCGGTCTGTTTCTAATCAGGGCAATGAAGCTCATTAGACTAGCTTAGCTTTCACCTGGTCTGTTTCTAATCAGGGCAATGAAGCTCATTAGACTAGCTTAGCTTTCACCTGGTCTGTTTCTGTTTCTAATCAGGGCAATGAAGCTCATTAGACTAGCTTAGCTTTCACCTGGTCTGTTTCTAATCAGGGCAATGAAGCTCATTAGACTAGCTTTAGCTTTCACCAATGGTCTGTTTCTGTTTCTAATCAGGGCAATGAAGCTCATTAGACTAGCTTAGCTTTCACCTGGTCTGTTTCTAATCAGGGCAATGAAGCTCATTAGACTAGCTTAGCTTTCACCTGGTCTGTTTCTAATCAGGGCAATGAAGCTCATTAGACTAGCTTAGCTTTCAGCTTTCCCTGGTCTGTTTCTAATCAGGGCAATGAAGCTCATTAGACTAGCTTAGCTTTCACCTGGTCTGTTTCTAATCAGGGCAATGAAGCTCATTAGACTAGCTTAGCTTTCACCTGGTCTGTTTCTAATCAGGGCAATGGCTCATTAGAAGCTCAGCTTTCACCTGGTCTGTTTCTAATCAGGGCAATGAAGCTCATTAGACTAGCTTAGCTTTCACCTGGTCTGTTTCTAATCAGGGCAATGAAGCTCATTAGACTAGCTTAGCTTTCACCTGGTCTGTTTCTAATCAGGGCAATGAAGCTCATTAGACTAGCTTAGCTTTCACCTGGTCTGTTTCTGTTTCTAATCAGGCAATGAAGCTCATTAGACTAGCTTAGCTTTCACCCGGTCTGTTTCTAATCAGGGCAATGAAGCTCATTAGACTAGCTTAGCTTTCACCTGGTCTGTTTCTAATCAGGGCAATGAAGCTCATTAGACTAGCTTAGCTTTCACCTGGTCTGTTTCTGTTTCTAATCAGGGCAATGCAATGAAGCTCATTAGACTAGCTTAGCTTTCACCCGGTCTGTTTCTAATCAGGGCAATGAAGCTCATTAGACTAGCTTAGCTTTCACCCGGTCTGTTTCTAATCAGGGCAATGAAGCTCATTAGACTAGCTTAGCTTTCACCTGGTCTGTTTCTAATCAGGGCAATGAAGCTCATTAGACTAGCTTAGCTTTCACCCGGTCTGTTTCTAATCAGGGCAATGAAGCTCATTAGACTAGCTTAGCTTTCACCTGGTCTGTTTCTAATCAGGGCAATGAAGCTCATTAGACTAGCTTAGCTTTCACCCTGGTCTGTTTCTAATCAGGGCAATGAAGCTCATTAGACTAGCTTAGCTTTCACCTGGTCTGTTTCTAATCAGGGCAATGAAGCTCATTAGACTAGCTTAGCTTTCACCTGGTCTGTTTCTGTTTCTAATCAGGGCAATGAAGCTCATTAGACTAGCTTAGCTTTCACCTGGTCTGTTTCTAATCAGGGCAATGAAGCTCATTAGACTAGCTTAGCTTTCACCTGGTCTGTTTCTAATCAGGGCAATGAAGCTCATTAGACTAGCTTAGCTTTCACCCGGTCTGTTTCTAATCAGGGCAATGAAGCTCATTAGACTAGCTTAGCTTTCACCTGGTCTGTTTCTAATCAGGGCAATGAAGCTCATTAGACCTGGTCTGTTTCTAGCTTAGCTTTCACCTGGTCTGTTTCTAATCAGGGCAATGAAGCTCATTAGACTAGCTTAGCTTTCACCTGGTCTGTTTCTAATCAGGGCAATGAAGCTCATTAGACTAGCTTAGCTTTCACCTGGTCTGTTTCTAATCAGGGCAATGAAGCTCATTAGACTAGCTTAGCTTTCACCTGGTCTGTTTCTGTTTCTAATCAGGGCAATGAAGCTCATTAGACTAGCTTAGCTTTCACCTGGTCTGTTTCTAATCAGGGCAATGAAGCTCATTAGACTAGCTTAGCTTTCACCTGGTCTGGTCTGTTTCTAATCAGGGCAATGAAGCTCATTAGACTAGCTTAGCTTTCACCTGGTCTGTTTCTAATCAGGGCAATGAAGCTCATTAGACTAGCTTAGCTTTCACCTGGTCTGTTTCTAATCAGGGCAATGAAGCTCATTAGACTAGCTTAGCTTTCACCGGTCTGTTTCTAATCAGGGCAATGAAGCTCATTAGACTAGCTTAGCTTTCACCTGGGTCTGTTTCTAATCAGGGCAATGAAGCTCATTAGACTAGCTTAGCTTTCACCGGTCTGTTTCTAATCAGGGCAATGAAGCTCATTAGACTAGCTTAGCTTTCACCTGGTCTGTTTCTGTTTCTAATCAGGGCAATGAAGCTCATTAGACTAGCTTAGCTTTCACCCTGGTCTGTTTCTAATCAGGGCAATGAAGCTCATTAGACTAGCTTAGCTTTCACCTGGTCTGTTTCTAATCAGGGCAATGAAGCTCATTAGACTAGCTTAGCTTTTGGTCTGTTTCTAATCAGGGCAATGAAGTCTGCTTAGCTTTCACCTGGTCTGTTTCTAATCAGGGCAATGAAGCTCATTAGACTAGCTTAGCTTTCACCTGGTCTGTTTCTAATCAGGGCAATGAAGCTCATTAGACTAGCTTAGCTTTCACCTGGTCTGTTTCTAATCAGGGCAATGAAGCTCATTAGACTAGCTTAGCTTTCACCTGGTCTGTTTCTAATCAGGGCAATGAAGCTCATTAGACTAGCTTAGCTTTCACCTGGTCTGTTTCTAATCAGGGCAATGAAGCTCATTAGACTAGCTTAGCTTTCACCTGGTCTGTTTCTAATCAGGGCAATGAAGCTCATTAGACTAGCTTAGCTTTCACCCGGTCTGTTTCTAATCAGGGCAATGAAGCTCATTAGACTAGCTTAGCTTTAGTCTGTTTCTAATCCAATGAAGCTCATTAGTCTTAGCTTTCACCCGGTCTGTTTCTAATCAGGGCAATGAAGCTCATTAGACTAGCTTATCTTTCACCTGGTCTGTTTCTAATCGGGGCAATGAAGCTCATTAGACTAGCTTAGCTTTCACCTGGTCTGTTTCTAATCAGGGCAATGAAGCTCATTAGACTAGCTTAGCTTTCACCTGGTCTGTTTCTAATCAGGGCAATGAAGCTCATTAGACTAGCTTAGCTTTCACCTGGTCTGTTTCTGTTTCTAATCAGGGCAATGAAGCTCATTAGACTAGCTTAGCTTTCACCTGGTCTGTTTCTAATCAGGCAATGAAGCTCATTAGACTAGCTTAGCTTTCACCTGGTCTGTTTCTAATCAGGGCAATGAAGCTCATTAGACTAGCTTAGCTTTCACCTGGTCTGTTTCTAATCAGGGCAATGAAGCTCATTAGACTAGCTTTTAGCTTTCTGTTTCTAATCAGGGCAATGAAGCTCATTAGACTAGCTTATCTTTCACCTGGTCTGTTTCTAATCAGGGCAATGAAGCTCATTAGACTAGCTTAGCTTTCACCTGGTCTGTTTCTAATCAGGGCAATGAAGCTCATTAGACTAGCTTAGCTTTCACCGGTCTGTTTCTAATCAGGGCAATGAAGCTCATTAGACTAGCTTAGCTTTCACCCGTCTGTTTCTGTTTCTAATCAGGGCAATGAAGCTCATTAGACTAGCTTAGCTTTCACCTGGTCTGTTTCTAATCAGGGCAATGAAGCTCATTAGACTAGCTTAGCTTTCACCTGGTCTGTTTCTAATCAGGGCAATGAAGCTCATTAGACTAGCTTAGCTTTCACCTGGTCTGTTTCTAATCAGGGCAATGAAGCTCATTAGACTAGCTTAGCTTTCACCTGGTCTGTCTGTTTCTAATCAGGGCAATGAAGCTCATTAGACTAGCTTAGCTTTCACCTGGTCTGTTTCTAATCAGGGCAATGAAGCTCATTAGACTAGCTTAGCTTTCACCTGGTCTGTTTCTAATCAGGGCAATGAAGCTCATTAGACTAGCTTAGCTTTCACCTGGTCTGTTTCTAATCAGGGCAATGAAGCTCATTAGACTAGCTTAGCTTTCACCCGGTCTGTTTCTAATCAGGGCAATGAAGCTCATTAGACTAGCTTAGCTTTCACCTGGTCTGTTTCTAATCAGGGCAATGAAGCTCATTAGACTAGCTTAGCTTTCACCAATGGTCTGTTTCTGTTTCTAATCAGGGCAATGAAGCTCATTAGACTAGCTTAGCTTTCACCTGGTCTGTTTCTAATCAGGGCAATGAAGCTCATTAGACTAGCTTAGCTTTCACCCTGGTCTGTTTCTAATCAGGGCAATGAAGCTCATTAGACTAGCTTAGCTTTCACCTGGTCTGTTTCTGTTTCTAATCAGGGCAATGAAGCTCATTAGACTAGCTTAGCTTTCTGTTTCTAATCAGGGCAATGAAGGTCTGTTTCTGTTTCTAATCAGGGCAATGAAGCTCATTAGACTAGCTTAGCTTTCACCTGGTCTGTTTCTAATCAGGGCAATGAAGCTCATTAGACTAGCTTAGCTTTCACCTGGTCTGTTTCTAATCAGGGCAATGAAGCTCATTAGACTAGCTTAGCTTTCACCTGGTCTGTTTCTAATCAGGGCAATGAAGCTCATTAGACTAGCTTAGCTTTCACCTGGTCTGTTTCTAATCAGGGCAATGAAGCTCATTAGACTAGCTTAGCTTTCACCTGGTCTGTTTCTAATCAGGGCAATGAAGCTCATTAGACTAGCTTAGCTTTCACCCGGGTCTGTTTCTAATCAGGGCAATGAAGCTCATTAGACTAGCTTAGCTTTCACCCGGTCTGTTTCTAATCAGGGCAATGAAGCTCATTAGACTAGCTTAGCTTTCACCTGGTCTGTTTCTAATCAGGGCAATGAAGCTCATTAGACTAGCTTAGCTTTCACCTGGTCTGTTTCTAATCAGGGCAATGAAGCTCATTAGACTAGCTTAGCTTTCACCTGGTCTGTTTCTGTTTCTAATCAGGGCAATGAAGCTCATTAGACTAGCTTAGCTTTCACCTGGTCTGTTTCTAATCAGGGCAATGAAGCTCATTAGACTAGCTTAGCTTTCACCTGGTCTGTTTCTAATCAGGGCAATGAAGCTCATTAGACTAGCTTAGCTTTCACCTGGTCTGTTTCTAATCAGGGCAATGAAGCTCATTAGACTAGCTTAGCTTTCACCCGGTCTGTTTCTGTTTCTAATCAGGGCAATGAAGCTCATTAGACTAGCTTAGCTTTCACCCGGTCTGTTTCTAATCAGGGCAATGAAGCTCATTAGACTAGCTTAGCTTTCACCTGGTCTGTTTCTGTTTCTAATCAGGGCAATGAAGCTCATTAGACTAGCTTAGCTTTCACCTGGTCTGTTTCTAATCAGGGCAATGAAGCTCAGCTTTCACCCGGGTCTGACTAGCTTAGCTTTCACCCGGTCTGTTTCTAATCAGGGCAATGAAGCTCATTAGACTAGCTTAGCTTTCACCCGGTCTGTTTCTAATCAGGGCAATGAAGCTCATTAGACTAGCTTAGCTTTCACCTGGTCTGTTTCTCTGCTCATTCTAATCAGTCTGGCAATGAAGCTCATTAGACTAGCTTAGCTTTCACCCGGTCTGTTTCTAATCAGGGCAATGAAGCTCATTAGACTAGCTTAGCTTTCACCTGGTCTGTTTCTAATCAGGGCAATGAAGCTCATTAGACTAGCTTAGCTTTCACCTGGTCTGTTTCTGTTTCTAATCAGGGCAATGAAGCTCATTAGACTAGCTTAGCTTTCACCCGGTCTGTTTCTGTTTCTAATCAGGGCAATGAAGCTCATTAGACTAGCTTAGCTTTCACCCGGTCTGTTTCTGTTTCTAATCAGGGCAATGAAGCTCATTAGACTAGCTTAGCTTTCACCTGGTCTGTTTCTAATCAGGGCAATGAAGCTCATTAGACTAGCTTAGCTTTCACCTGGTCTGTTTCTAATCAGGGCAATGAAGCTCATTAGACTAGCTTAGCTTTCACCTGGTCTGTTTCTAATCAGGGCAATGAAGCTCATTAGACTAGCTTAGCTTTCACCCGGTCTGTTTCTAATCAGGGCAATGAAGCTCATTAGACTAGCTTAGCTTTCACCTGGTCTGTTTCTGTTTCTAATCAGGGCAATGAAGCTCATTAGACTAGCTTAGCTTTCACCTGGTCTGTTTCTGTTTCTAATCAGGGCAATGAAGCTCATTAGACTAGCTTAGCTTTCACCCGGTCTGTTTCTAATCAGGGCAATGAAGCTCATTAGACTAGCTTAGCTTTCACCCGGTCTGTTTCTAATCAGGGCAATGAAGCTCATTAGACTAGCTTAGCTTTCACCCGGTCTGTTTCTGTTTCTAATCAGGGCAATGAAGCTCATTAGACTAGCTTAGCTTTCACCCGGTCTGTTTCTGTTTCTAATCAGGGCAATGAAGCTCATTAGACTAGCTTAGCTTTCACCCGGTCTGTTTCTAATCAGGGCAATGAAGCTCATTAGACTAGCTTAGCTTTCACCCGGTCTGTTTCTAATCAGGGCAATGAAGCTCATTAGACTAGCTTAGCTTTCACCCGGTCTGTTTCTAATCAGGGCAATGAAGCTCATTAGACTAGCTTAGCTTTCACCCAGTCTGTTTCTAATCAGGGCAATGAAGCTCATTAGACTAGCTTAGCTTTCACCCAGTCTGTTTCTAATCAGGGCAATGAAGCTCATTAGACTAGCTTAGCTTTCACCCGGTCTGTTTCTAATCAGGGCAATGAAGCTCATTAGACTAGCTTAGCTTTCACCTGGTCTGTTTCTAATCAGGGCAATGAAGCTCATTAGACTAGCTTATCTTTCACCTGGTCTGTTTCTAATCAGGGCAATGAAGGAGGACATTTTTATCAATTTAGACTCAGTGAGAGGATGGTCAGTGACTGATTTCTGATCCTAGAGGGCGATGAGCTTTGACTGGTAGGTTTTAATATCTGTGGACTGTCGTAGCTACACGCCGTGCCAACTGCCTTTGTGGAGGTACTTGTAACAGTATGAAGCCCATTAGCATTAATTACATTACAAGCCGCACACACTAGCATTACGTCAATACATGCATCACTGGTGAGCTAATGCCACGCCCACTGGGGAACTAATGCCACGCCCACTGGGGAGCTAATGCCACGCCCGCTGGGGAGCTAATGCCACGCCCACTGGTGAGCTAATGCCACGCCCACTGGCGAGCTAATGCCACGGCCACTGGGGAGCTAATGCCACGCCCACTGGGGAGCTAATGCCACGCCCGCTGGGGAGCTAATGCCACGCCCGCTGGGGAGTTAATGCCACGCCCGCTGGGGAACTAATGCCACGCCCACTGGCGAGCTAATGCCACGCCCACTGGCGAGCTAATGCCACGCCCACTGGCGAGCTAATGCCACGCCCACTGGCGAGCTAATGCCACGCCCACTGGGGAGCTAATGCCACGCCCGCTGGGGAGCTAATGCCACGCCCACTGGCGAGCTAATGCCACGCCCACTGGCGAGCTAATGCCACGCCCACTGGCGCCCACGCCCGCTGGGGAGGCCACGCCCGCTGGGGAGCTAATGCCACGCCCACTGGCGAGCTAATGCCACGCCCACTGGGGAGCTAATGCCACGCCCACTGGCGAGCTAATGCCATGCCCACTGGCGAGCTAATGCAACATTAAATATCTGTTGGAGCTAGACCCTGTTGAACCCAACTCTCGCGTGATACTTCTTGGTGGGTGCGGTGTGGTAAGCCGATCGTGACTGCAAGACACGCCCCCCCGAGTCTGCGGTCTGTAGATACTTGGTAGAGTACACTGTCTGAATCAACCGTCTTTGACTAGTAGGTCAAATCAAACATATCTATAAAGGCCTTTTTACATCCACAGATGTCACACAAAGTGCTTTACACACAAATCCAACCTAAAACCGCAAGCAGATGTAGAAGCACGGTAGCGAAAAGAAAACTTCCTAGGAAGAAACCTGGAGAGGAACCAGGCTCTTTTCTTCAAAGAGGTTTATCACTGCTGAAGTGAAAGCCATCCTCTCTTGGGGAATACCGTTTTTTAGTTAGCTTTGTGTCAAATACACTGCCCCAATAATGTAAGGGAAAACTAAAATGACACATCCTAGATCTGAATGAATGAAATATTCTTGTTAAATACTTTTTTCTTTACATAGTTGAATGTGCTGACAACAAAATCACACAGAAGTTATCAATGGAAATCAAATGTATCAATCCATGGAGGTCTGGATTTGGAGTCACACTCAAAATTAAAGTGGAAAACCACACTACAGGCTGATCCAACTTTGATGTAATGTCCTTAAAACAAGTCAAAATGAGGCTCAGTAGTGTGTGTAGCCTCCACGTGCCTGTATGACCTCCCTACAACGCCTGGGCATGCTCCTGATGAGGTGGCGGATGGTCTCCTGAGGGATCTCCTTCCAGACCTGGTGGTTGAAGATATCCCTCTAGTGGTGTGGGGGCTGTGCTTTGGCAAAGTGGGTGGGGTTATATCCTGCCTGTTTGGCCCAGGACTACCTGACATGATGACTCCTTGCTGTCCCCAGTCCACTTGACTGTGCTGCTGCTCCAGTTTCAACTGTTCTGCCTTATTATTATTCGACCATGCTGGTCATTTATGAACATTTGAACATCTTGGCCATGTTCTGTTATAATCTCCACCCGGCACAGCCAGAAGAGGACTGGCCACCCCACATAGCCTGGTTCCTCTCTAGGTTTCTTCCTAGGTTTTGGCCTTTCTAGGGAGTTTTTCCTAGCCACCGTGCTTCTACACCTGCATTGCTTGCTGTTTGGGGTTTTAGGCTGGGTTTCTGTATAGCACTTTGAGATATCAGCTGATGTACGAAGGGCTATATAAATAAATTTGATTTGATTTGACCTGGACTAAAGCATCCGCCAACTCCTGGACAGTCTGTGGTGCAACGTGGCGTTGGTGGATGGAGCGAGACATGATGTCCCAGATGTGCTCAATTGGATTCAGGTCTGGGGAACGGGCGGACCAGTCCATAGCATCAATACCTTCGTCTTGCAGGAGCTGCTGACACACTCCAGCCACATGAGGTCTAGCATTGTCTTGCATTAGGAGGAACCCAGGGCCAGCCGCACCAGCATATGGTCTCACAAGGGGTCTGAGGATCTCATCTCGGTACCTAATGGCAGTCAGGCTACCTCTGGCGAGCACATGGACGCTGTGCGGCCCCCCAAAGAAATGCCACCCCACACCATGACTGACCCACCGCCAAACCGGTCATGCTGGAAGATGTTGCAGGCAGCAGAAGGTTCTCCACGGCGTCTCCAGACTCTGTCACGTCTGTCACATGTGCTCAGTGTGAACCTGCTTTCATCTGTGAAGAGCGCAGGGCGCCAGTGGCGAATTTGCCAATCTTAGTGTTCTCTGGCAAATGCCAAACGTCCTGCACGGTGTTGGGCTGTAAGCACAACCCCCACCTGTGGACGTCGGGCCCTCATTGCCACAGCTCGCATTGATGTGCCATCCTGGATGAGCTGCACTACCTGAGCCACTTGTGTGGGTTGTAGACTCCGTCTCATGCTACCACTAGAGTGAAAGCACCGCCAGCATTCAAAAGTGACCAAAACATCAGCCAGGAAGCATAGGAACTGAGAAGTGGTCTGTGGTCACCACCTGCAGAACCACTCCTTTATTGGGGGTGTCTTGCTAATTGCCAATAATTTCCACCTGTTGTCTATTCCATTTGCACAACAGCATGTGAAATGTATTGTCAATCAGTGTTGCTTCCTAAGTGGACAGTTTGATTTCCCAGAAGTGTGATTGAAGTTACATTGTGTTGTTTAAGTGTTCCCTTTATTTTTTTGAGCAGTGTACATTTTGCATTGTTTTTATTCTCAATTAAGTTGGAAAAATAGGATGATCGAGCAGCAGTGAGGGCTCTTCGGTACGGCACGGTACTGTCTTTCCAAGCTAGTCAGAAGACTTCCAGTTTGGTGTGGCGCCATTTCCGTTCCAATTTTCTTGCTTCAGAGCTCGGTTATTTTCTGTATACCAGAGAGCTAGTTTCTTGTGACAAATGTTTTTAGAGGTGCGACTGCATCTAGGGTATTGTGCAAGGTTTTCCCTGGCCCCAGCAGGGCCATCCATACAACCCAACAGGGCCATCCATACAACCCAACAGGGCCATCCATACAACCCAGCTGGACCATCAGTACAACCCAACAGGGCCATCCATACAACCCATCAGGGCCGTCCATACAACCCAGCAGGGCCATCAGGGCCGTCTGTACAACCCAGCAGGGCCATCAGGGCCATCTGTACAACCCAGCAGGGCCGTCCAGACAACCCATCAGGGCCATCCAGACAACCCAGCAGGGCCATCCAGACAACCCAGCAGGGCCATCCAGACAACCCAGCAGGGCCATCCAGACAACCCAGCAGGGCCATCCATACAACCCAGCAGGGCCATCCAGACAACCCAGCAGGGCCATCCATACAACCCAGCAGGGCCATCCATACAACCCAGCAGGGCCATCCAGACAACCCAGCAGGGCCATCCAGACAACCCAACAGGGCCATCCAGACAACCCAGCAGGGCCATCCAGACAACCCAGCAGGGCCATCCATACAACCCAACAGGGCCATCCAGACAACCCAACAGGGCCATCCAGACAACCCAGCAGGGCCATCCATACAACCCAACAGGGCCATCCAGACAACCCAACAGGGCCATCCATACAACCCATCAAGGCCATCCATACAACCCAGCAGGGCCATCCATACAACCCAGCAGGGCCATCCATACAACCCAGCAGGGCCATCCATACAACCCAGCAGGGCCATCCATACAACCCAGCAGGGCCATCTGTACAACCCAACAGGGCCATCCATACAACCCAGCAGGGCCGTCCATACAACCCAACAGGGCCATCTGTACAACCCAGCAGGGCCATCAGGGCCATCCATACAACCCAGCAGGGCCATCCATACAACCCAACAGGGCCATCCATACAACCCAACAGGGCCATCCATACAACCCAGCTGGACCATCAGGGCCATCCATACAACCCAGCAGGGCCAGCAGTACAACCCAACAGGGCCATCCATACAACCCAGCAGTATAAACTACTCTTTCCTCTCTCCCCTCCATGTTAGGGTCTGAGGGTCCTGCCCCTCCCCAGTCCCCATGTTTTTAATTTTAATTTTACCTTTATTTAACCAGGCAAGTCAGTTAAGAACACATTCTTATTTTCAATGACGGCCTGGGAACAGTGGGGTTAACTGCCTGTTCAGGGGCAGAACGACAGATTTGTACCTTGTCAGCTCGGGGGTTTGAACTCGCAACCTTCCGGTTACTAGTCCAACGCTCTAACCACTAGGCTACGCTGCCGCCTCTACACTCTAACCACTAGGCTACGCTGCCACCTCTACACTCTAACCACTAGGCTATGCTGCCGTCCCTACCCTCTAACCACTAGGCTACGCTGCCGTCCCTACCCTCTAACCACTAGGCTACGCTGCCGCCTCTACCCTCTAGGCTACGCTGCCGCCTCTACCCTCTAACCACTAGGCTACGCTGCCGCCTCTACACTCTAACCACTAGGCTACGCTGCCACCTCTACACTCTAACCACTAGGCTACGCTGCCACCTCTACACTCTAACCACTAGGCTACGCTGCCACCTCTACACTCTAACCACTAGGCTACGCTGCCGCCTCTACACTCTAACCACTAGGCTACGCTGCCGCCTCTACACTCTAACCACTAGGCTACCCTGCCACCTCTACACTCTAACCACTAGGCTACGCTGCCGCCTCTACACTCTAACCACTATGCTACGCTGCCGCCTCTACACTCTAACCACTAGAGGATGGTTCTCGATGTGGTAGAAATGTAAGTCATTAAAGTAGATGGGCGATATGATGAGATATTCTGCCACTGTTGCGAAATAGTGGAAGTTTTTGTTATTAAAAAATGGAGGGAGTAGGCTTGTCATAATATGACGTTGTGTTTCTTACTAGTTCCCTGTAGTAACTGTTGTTACCCGTGGCAACAATACGACGATGACCTCTGAACTCTGTACTGTTATGAAACAGACGTGTTTGTGTGGACTTCCGTCTCATTTGCTAAATTTTTTTTATTATTTATTTGCAAATTATGGTGGAAAATAAGTATTTGGTCACCTACAAACAAGCAAGATTTCTGTTTTTCTGCAAAGGGACCAGGACGACTGATCCGTGTAAAGGAAAGAATGAATGGGGCCATGTATCGTGAGATTTTGAGTGAAAACCTTCCATCAGCAAGGTCATTGAAGATGAAACGTGGCTGGGTCTTTCAGCATGACAATGATCCCAAACACACCGCCCGGGCACACTCTAACCAGTGGCTACCCTAAGCCAAGCATTTCAAGGTCCTGGAGTGGCCTAACCCAGTCTCCAGATCTCAACCCCATAGAAAATCTTTGGAGGGAGTTGAAAGTCCGTGTTGCCCAGCAACAGCCCCAAAACATCACTGCTCTAGAGGAGATCTGCATGGAGGAATGGGCCAAAATACCAGCAACAGTGTGTGAAAACCTTGTGAAGACCTCTGTCATTGCCAACAAAGGGTATATAACAAAGTATTTAGATAAACTTTTGTTATTGACCAAACACTTATTTTCACCATAATTTGCAAATAAATTCATTAAAAATCCTATAATGTGATTTTCTGGATTTTTTTTCTAATTTTGTCTGTCATAGTTGAAGTGTACCTATGATGAAAATTACAGGCCTCTCTCATCTTTTTAAGTGGGAGAACTTGCACCATTGGTGGCTGACTAAATACTTTTTTGCCCCACTGTACATGGTCAAACGTATTGATCTGATCCAATCCAGACCGGTCTTGATCCTCTCCATGTTTTCCAGTTACAGCTGCCATTCTCTGTAGGTCAGATTTTGGCGTTGAGCAGGAATGACTTCCAGCTGATGTTGAGGCACCAGACTCTGACCAGAGAGCAGCTGGACTTTGTCCACGACGTCAGACGCAGGAGTAAGAACCGCAGCGCAGCCCAGCGCTGTCTCAAGAGGAAGCTGGACTGTATACACAACCTGGAGTGTGAGATCGACAAACTGGTGAGGTGACATGACTGTCTCTTAAAGCTGCTACAGGAAAGGACAACTAGATTTACTAATGTACTGTGTGTGTGTGTGTGTGTGTGTGTGTGTGTGTGTGTGTGTGTGTTTGGGATTTCTGCATGATGTGTTTCTGGTGTGTGTGCGTAAATGTGTGTTTTGTGATTTCTGTGTGCTTTCCCTGTCTGTGTGCTGTCCCTGTCTGTGTGCTGTCCCTGTCTGTGTGCTGTACCTGTCTCTGTGCTGTCCCTGTCTGTGTGCTGTCCCTGTCTGTGTGCTGTCCCTGTCTGTGTGCTGTCCCTGTCTGTGTGCTGTCCCTGTCTGTGTGCTGTCCCTGTCTCTGTGCTGTCCCTGTCTGTGTGCTGTCCCTGTCTGTGTGCTGTCCCTGTCTGTGTGCTGTCCCCGTCTCTGTGCTGTCCCCGTCTGTGTGCTGTCCCCGTCTGTGTGCTGTCCCCGTCTGTGTGCTGTCCCCGTCTGTGTGCTGTCCCTGTCTGTGTGCTGTCCCTGTCTGTGTGCTGTCCCTGTCTGTGTGCTGTCCCTGTCTGTGTGCTGTCCCTGTCTGTGTTTCTCCCAGAGGACAGAGAGGACCAATCAGAGGACAGAGAGGACAAATCAGAGGACAGAGAAGGATCATCTGATGACAGAGAGGACCAATCAGAGGACAGAGAAGGATCATCTGATGACAGATGAAACTGAAGACTTGGCGAGGTGTGTCTGAACTGTGTCAGAGGGCCTGCAGCGAGTCCCAAACAACTCCAGGCGCTCTGCTCTCATCTCCCCCACAGACCCAGCCTCCCCTGGGCTAGAGAGACGACTACAGCCCCTGGCTCCTCTGTCGGCCTCCTCCTCAGCCTCAGAACCCCGAGAATCTTAGACCAGCTCTCCCAAGGACACACCCACAGGGGAGGAGCTATCAGGTGATTGGACAGACCCTCAGGTACATACCTGTGAACAGGTGACTGATACCCTGCCCATGGAATAGTGTGACCAACAAAGGTGTTAGTCCAGACACCTGTAGGGACCACCATTATCTTCATCATCACCATTACATTTACATTTAAGTCATTTAGCAGACGCTCTTATCCAGAGCGACTTACAAATTGGTGCTTTCACCTTATGACATCCAGTGGAACAGCCACTTTACAATAGTGCATCTAGGTCTTTTAAGGGGGGAGGGGGAGAAGGATTACTTTATCCTATCCTAGGTATTCCTTAAAGAGGTGGGGTTTCAGGTGTCTCCGGAAGGTGGTGATTGACTCCGCTGTCCTGGCGTCGTGAGGGAGTTTGTTCCACCATTGGGGGGCCAGAGCAGCGAACAGTTTTGACTGGGCTTAGCGGGAACTGTACTTCCTCAGTGGTAGGGAGGCGAGCAGGCCAGAGGTGGATGAACGCAGTGCCCTTGTTTGGGTGTAGGGCCTGATCAGAGCCTGGAGGTACTGAGGTGCCGTTCCCCTCACAGCTCCGTAGGCAAGCACCATCATCATCATCATCACCATCATCATCATCACCACCATGTTCTGCTTATAATATTATAATAGGCTACAACTCCTAAACAGAGGAAAGATTTCTAACCACTAGGCTACCTTCCGCCCCTACACTCTAACCACTAGGCTACCTGGGGGGGGGGGGCAGGGTTAGAGTGTAAGGGGGCAGGGAGACGAGTGGTTAGAGTGTAGAGGGGGCAGGGAGACGAGTGGTTAGAGTGTAGAGGCGGCAGGGTAACCTAGTGGTTAGAGCGTTGGACTAGTAACCAGCAGGTAGCCTAGTGGTTAGAGCGTTGGACTAGTAACCAGCAGGTAGCCTAGTGGTTAGAGCGTTGGACTAGTAACCGAAAGGTTGCTCGATCGATTCCCCGAGCTGACAAGGTAAAAATCTGTTGTTCTGCCCCTGAATAGGCTGTTAAGCCACTGTTCCTAGGCCGTCATTGTAAATAAGAATTTGTTCTTAAATAAAGGTTAAATAAAAAATTAACAAAAATCATCTCCACTTTATAGACAAAGAGACCATAGACCCTTCACACCATCCCAATAACTTCTCCTTCCTCCTGAAGTGAAGCAATCTGATTGGTGTAGGCATGGGTTAGTGCAATCTGATTGGTGTAGGCATGGCTTAGTGCAATCTGATTGGTGTAGGCATGGCTTAGTGTGCAATCTGATTGGTGTAGGCATGGGTTAGTGCAATCTGATTGGTGTAGGCATGGGTTAGTGTGCAATCTGATTGGTGTAGGCATGGCTTAGTGCAATCTGATTGGTGTAGGCATGGGTTAGTGTGCAATCTGATTGGTGTAGGCATGGGTTAGTGCAATCTGATTGGTGTAGGCATGGGTTAGTGTGCAATCTGATTGGTGTAGGCATGGGTTAGTGCAATCTGATTGGTGTAGGCATGGGTTAGTGCAATCTGATTGGTGTAGGCATGGGTTAGTGTGCAATCTGATTGGTGTAGGCATGGGTTAGTGCAATCTGATTGGTGTAGGCATGGGTTAGTGGGATGGATTGGTGTAGGTTAGTGGGATGGATTGGTGTGGGTTAGTGGCATGGATTGGTGTGGTTTAGTGGGATGGATTGGTGTGGGTTAGTGGCATGGATTGGTGTGGGTTAGTGGGATGGATTGGTGTGGGTTAGTGGCATGGATTGGTGTGGGTTAGTGGGATGGATTGGTGTGGGTTAGTGATGGATTGGATTGGGTAGTGGGTTGGTGTGGCATGGATTGGTGTGGGTTAGTGGGATGGATTGGTGTGGTTAGTTAGTGATGGATTGGATTGGATTGGTGTGGGTTAGTGGGATGGATTGGTGTGGGTTAGTGGGATGGATTGTGTAGGTTAGTGGGATGGATTGTGTGGGTTAGTGGGATGGATTGGTTGGGTTAGTGGGATGGATTGGTGTGGTTAGTGGGATGGATTGGTGGGTTAGTGTGGGGGATGGATTGGTGTAGGTTAGTGGGATGGATTGGGTTAGTGGGATGGATTGGTGTAGGTTAGTGGGATGGATTGGTGTAGGTTAGTGGGATGGATTGTGGGTTAGTGGGATGGATTGGTGTGGGTTAGTGGGATGGATTGGTGTGGGTTAGTGGGATGGATTGGTGATGGATTGGTGTGGGTTAGTGGGATGGATTGGTGGGTTTGGATGGATTGTGTAGGTTAGTGGGATGGATTGGTGTGGGTTAGTGGGATGGATTGGTGTGGGTTAGTGGGATGGATTGGTGTGGGTTAGTGGGATGGATTGGTGTAGGTTAGTGGGATGGATTGGTGTGGGTTAGTGGGATGGATTGGTGTGGGTTAGTGGGATGGATTGGTGTGGGTTAGTGGGATGGATTGGTGTGGGTTAGTGGGATGGATTGGTGTGGGTTAGTGGGATGGATTGGTGTGGGTTAGTGGGATGGATTGGTGTGGGTTAGTGGATGGATTGGTGGGTTAGTGGGATGGATTGGTGTGGGTTAGTGGGATGGATTGGGTGGGTTAGTGGGATTGGTGTGGGTTAGTGGGATGGATTGGTGTGGGTTAGTGGGATGGATTGGTGTGGGTTAGTGGGATGGATTGGTGTGGGTTAGTGGGATGGATTGGTGTGGGTTAGTGGGATGGATTGGTGTGGGTTAGTGGGATGGATTGGTGTGGGTTAGTGGGATGGATTGGGTGGGTTAGTAGGGGATGGATTGGTGTGGGTTAGTGGGATGGATTGGTGTGGGTTAGGGATGGATTGGATGGATTGGGTTAGTGGGATGGATTGGTGTGGGTTAGTGGGATGGATTGGTGTGTTAGTGGGATGGAGTGGGATGGATTGGTGTGGGTTAGTGGGATGGATTGGTGTGGGTTAGTGGGATGGATTGGTGTGGGTTAGTGGGATGGATTGGTGTGGGTTAGTGGGATGGATTGGTGTAGGTTAGTGGGATGGATTGGTGTGGGTTAGTGGGATGGATTGGTGTGGGTTATTGGATTGTGGGTTAGTGGGATGGATTGGTGTGGGTTAGTGGGATGGATTGGTGTGGGTTAGTGGGATGGATTGGTGTGGGTTAGTGGGATGGATTGGTTAGGGTGGGTTAGTGGGATGGATTGGGTTAGTGGGATGGATTGGTGTAGGTTAGTGGGATGGATTGGTGTGGGTTAGTGGGATGGATGGTGTGGGTTAGTGGGATGGATTGGTGTAGGTTAGTGGGATGGATTGGTGTGGGTTAGTGGGATGGATTGGTGATGGGGTTAGTGGGATGGATTGGTGTGGGTTAGTGGGATGGATTGGTGTGGGTTAGTGGGATGGATTGGTCTAGGTTAGTGGGATGGATTGGTGTAGGTTAGTGGGATGGATTGGTGTGGGTTAGTGGGATGAATTGGTGTAGGTTAGGGGGATGGATTGGTGTGGGTTAGTGGGATGGATTGGTGTGGGTTAGTGGGATGGATTGGTGTGGGTTAGTGGGATGGATTGGTGTGGGTTAGTGTGGGATGGATTGGTGTGGGTTAGTGGGATGGATTGGGTTAGTGATAGGTTAGGGGGATGGATTGGTGTGGGTTAGTGGGATGGATTGGTGTGGGTTAGTGGGATGGATTGGTGTAGGTTAGTGGGATGGATTGGTGTGGGTTAGTGGATGGATTGGTGTAGGTTAGGGGATGGATTGGTGTGGGTTAGTGGATGGATTGGTGTGGGTTAGTGGGATGGATTGGTGTGGGTTAGTGGGATGGATTGGTGTGGGTTAGTGGGATGGATTGGTGTGGGTTAGTGGGATGGATTGGTGTGGGTTAGTGGGATGGATTGGTGTGGGTTAGTGGGATGGATTGGTGTGGGTTAGTGGGATGGATTGGTGTGGGTTAGTGGGATGGATTGGTGTGGGTTAGTGGGATGGATTGGTCTAGACATGGGTTAGTGGGATGGATTGGTGTAGGTTAGTGGGATGGATTGGTGTGGGTTAGTGGGATGGATTCGTGTGGGTTAGTGGGATGAATTGGTGTAGGTTAGGGGGATGGATTGGTGTGGGTTAGGGATGGATTGGTGTGGGATGGATTGGTGTGGGTTAGTGGGATGGATTGGTGTGGGTTAGTGGGATGGATTGGTGTGGGTTAGTGGGATGGATTGGTGTGGGTTAGTGGGATGGATTGGTTAGGGGATGGAGGTTAGTGGGATGGATTGGTGTAGGTTAGTGGGATGGATTGGTGTGGGTTAGTGGGATGGATTGGTGTAGGTTAGGGGATGGATTGGTGTGGGTTAGTGGGATGGATTGGTGTGGGTTAGTGGGATGGATTGGTGTGGGTTAGTGGGATGGATTGGTGTGGGTTAGTGGGATGGATTGGTGTGGGTTAGTGGGATGGATTGGTGTGGGTAGGTTAGATGGGGGATGGATTGGTGTGGGTTAGTGGGATGGATTGGTGTGGGTTAGTGGGATGGATTGGTGTAGGTTAGTGGGATGGATTGGTGTGGGTTAGTGGGATGGATTGGTGTAGGTTAGGGGATGGATTGGTGTGGGTTAGTGGGATGGATTGGTGGGTTAGTGGGATGGATTGGTGTAGGTTAGTGGGATGGATTGGTGTAGGTTAGGGGGATGGATTGGTGTGGGTTAGTGGGATGGATTGGTGTGGGTTAGTGGGATGGATTGGTGTAGGTTAGTGGGATGGATTGGTGTAGGTTAGGGGGATGGATTGGTGTGGGTTAGTGGGATGGATTGGTGTGGGTTAGTGGGATGGATTGGTGTAGGTTAGTGGTTTGGATTGGTGTAGGTTAGTGGGATGGATTGGTGTAGGTTAGGGGGATGGATTGGTGTGGGTTAGTGGGATGGATTGGTGTGGGTTAGTGGGATGGATTGGTGTAGGTTAGTGGGATGGATTGGTGTAGGTTAGTGGGATGGATTGGTGCAGGCAGAAGTAAGGGCAATCTTGCAAGTGATTGCCACGGTTGCGTAAAATATGACAGTATTTCAACCACAGAAAATATCATGCAAGACTAACTAAAATCTTAGACATTTTATTTTTCACAACTTTTCATTTCCTAAGAACCAGTCAAACTGATGTAAATCTGAAATTTTGGGTTATTGCTGATTTTATAAGCAGAAAAATATCAAAATGAGGCTTTAAAAAAAGAATAGTCTCCCCCTTTTTAGAATGCATTGTTCCAGCCTTCTCTGGGCCAGAGGGAGTTTCTATATTCCAGTCTTTTCCTTTCAAATCCATGAAGGGAAGTGAACAAGTGCACACTTTGGTAGAAAGTAGAGATTATTGGGACAACCTGTGTGTGAAAGAGAACCACATCCCTATACACCCTATGCAACTTCATTCATGTGATTATTAACACAAAGAACACAATCACTACTGATGTATCTCTACTCTATATACCTTCTTTGACAATTGGAAACCTCCTCCCCACTATTTTAGTTTTTAGTAAGTGTACCTTGTAGTGATGAGCATTATAAGAAGTTACTCTGAAGATTGATCCAAGAACTCTCTCTGAGTGGACTTTTACATTTCACTGAACTTTTCTTCAATAGCACATCAATCTGAGGTAACGTTTGGTCAACTTCATGTCAACTTCCGGTCAATTTAAGGGTCAACTTCATGTCAACTTCCGGTCAATTTAAGGGTCAACTTCATGTCAACTTCCGGTCAATTTAAGGGTCAACTTCATGTCAACTTCCGGTCAATTTAAGGGTCAACTTCATGTCAACTTCCGGTCAATTTAAGGGTCAACTTACGGTCAATTTAAGGGTCAATTTACGGTCAATTTAAGGGTCAACTGCATGTCAACTTACGATCAATTTAAGGGTCTATTTACGGTCAATTTAAAGGTCAACTTACGGTCTATTTAAGGGTCAACTTACAGTCAATTTAAGGGTCAACTTCATGTCAACTTCCTGTCAATTTAAGGGTCAACTGCATGTCAACTTCCTGTCAATTTAAGGGTCAACTTCATGTCAACTTCCTGTCAATTTAAGGGTCAACTTCATGTCAACTTCCTGTCAATTTAAGGGTCAACTTCATGTCAACTTCCGGTCAAGTTAAGGGTCAACTGGTTGGTTGTTAATCAGAGTGCATGACCGTTCAGAAGACTGGCTATATCTATCTCTTAGAACTGAAATATTCCTTGAACATTCCACAGGACTTGCTCTCCAACCTTTCGTGTTCCAATAGCACTCAGGTAATGTCTGGTGAACTGTCAAGAGTCCATGACCAGGTTTGGGGACAATTTTATTTTCAAATCAGTTAATTCTGGAATGAATGGTACGCTCCAAAACATACAGGACTTCACATGGAGAGACGCTGTTATCCAGAGTGAGTCACAAGAGCAGTTACACTATATATACACAAGTATGTGCTCAAGGGCACATCAACAGACTATTCAGCTAGTCTGCTCTGGGGATTCAAACCAGCAACCTTTCGGTTACTGGCCCAGCTCTCTTAACCACAATGTACAGAACTCTCTCTGTATTAAAGGAATAATCAAAACTACATGAATTCCAATATTTTACATTGTTAAAATCTGAGAGCAATACTGTAAAAAACATGTTTTTGCATTTCGTCATTCTAATAAGGAAGAAGCAACATGTGGACATTGTGGATCTGACTGGACATTTCTACTAAATATATACTGTGCTTTGTCATGACGATATAGACGAGTGGATGTAGACAAGTATTCCAGCTATTGTCTTTTTGACGAGGAAATTGATTTAAAAGCACTATGAAATGTGATTAATTAAGTTTAATCCCGATGGCTAATTATGAAGATTTATCTCCATCCCCTCGTCATGACGAGAACCTTATCATGATGACGTTGTACAGTAGCTTGCGAAAGTCTTCACCCCCCTTTGGCATTTTTCCTATTTTGTTGCCTTAAATTTTGTTGCCTTAAATTAAAATAGATTTTGGGGGGTTTGTACCATTTTTGATTTACACAACATGCCTCTTTGAAACAAACAAGAAATAAGACAAAAAAAACAGAACTTGAGCGTGTATAACTTTTCACCCCCCCAAAAAGTCAATATTTGGTAGAGACACATTTGGCAGCAATTACAGCTTCAAGTCTCTTGGGGTTTGTCTCTATAAGCTTGGCACATCTAGCCACTGGGATTTTTGCCCATTCTTCAAGGCAAAACTACTCCAGCTCCTTCAAGTTGGATGGGTTCCGCTGGTGTACAGCAGTCTTTTTTTACCACAGATTCTCAATTGGATTGAGGTCTGGGCTTTGACTAGGCCATTCCAAGACATTTAAATGTTTCCCTTTATACCACTCGAGTGTTGCTTTAGCAGTATGCTTAGGGTCATTGTCCTGCTGGAAGGTGAACCTCCGTCCCAGTCTCAAATCTCTGGAAGACTGGAACAGGTTTCCTTCAAGAATTTCCCTGTATTTAGCACCATCGATCATTCCTTCAATTCTAACCAGTTTCCCAGTCCCTGCCGATTAAAAAAAATATCCCCACAACAATGATGCTGCCACCACCATGCTTCACTGTGGGGATGGTGTTCTTGGGGTGAGAAAGGGGTGTTGGGTTTGCGCCACACACAGCGTTTTCTTTGATGGCCAAAAAAGCTCAATTTTAGTCTCATCTGACCAGATTACCTTCTTCCATATGTTTGGGGAGTCTCCCACAGTACCTTCTCCCATATGTTTGGGGGTGTCTCCCACAGTACCTTCTCCCATCTGTTTGGGGGAGTCTCCCACAGTATCTTCTCCCATATGTTTGGGGGAGTCTCCCACAGTATCTTCTCCCATATGTTTGGGGGAGTCTCCCACAGTACCTTCTCCCATATGTTTGGGGGTGTCTCCCACAGTACCTTCTCCCATCTGTTTGGGGGAGTCTCCCACAGTATCTTCTTCCATATGTTGGGGGAGTCTCCCACAGTACCTTCTTCTATATGTTTGGGGAGTCCCTCAAGGCTCCCACATGTCTTTTGGTGAACACCAAACGTGTTTGCTTATTTTTGTTTCTTTAAGCAATGGCTTTTTTTCAGGCCACTCTTCCGTAAAGCCCAGCTCTGTGGAGTGTACGACTTAAAGTGGTCCTATGGACAGATGCTTCAATCTCCGCTGTGGAGCTTTGCAGCTCCTTCAGGGTTATCTTTGGTCTCTTTTTGCCCCTCTGATTAATGTCCTCCTTGCCTGGTTCGTGAGTATTGGTGGGCGGCCGTCTCTTGGCAGGTTTGTTGTGGTGCCATATTCTTTCCATTTTTTAAATAATGGATTTAATGGTGCTCCGTGGGATGTTCAAAGTTTTGGATATTTTTTTGTAACCCAACCCGTATCTGTACTTCTCCACAACTTTTTCCCTGACCTGTTTGGAGAGCTCCTTGGTCTTCGTGGTGCTGCTTGCTTGGTGGTGCCCCTTGCTTAGTGGTGTTGCAGACTCAGAACAGGTGTTTTATATACTGAGATCATGTGACAGATCATGTGACAGATCATGTGACAGATCATGTGACATTTACATTGCACACAGGTGGACTTTATTTGACTAATTATGTGACTTCTGAAGGTAATTGGTTGCACCAGATCTTGTTCAGGGGCTTCATAGCAAAGGGGGTGAATACATATGCACGCACCACTTTTCAGTTTATTTATTTATTTTAATTTCACTTCACCAATTTGGACTATTTTGTGTATGTCCATTACATGAAATCTAAATAAAAATCAATTTAAATTAGGTTGTAATGAAACAAATAGGAAAAATACCAAGGGGGATGAATACTTCTGCAAGGCACTGTATGTCACGTTTCATTGTTTTATTTAACCAGGCAAGTTATTTTAGAGCAAATTCTTATTTCCAGTGATGGCGGCCAAACCCTAACCAGGACGACGCTGGGCCATTTGTGCGCTGCCCTATGGGACTCCCCGTCATGGCCGGTTGTGATGCAGCCCGGAAGCAAACCAGGGTCTGTAGTGTCTGTAGTGACGCAGTGCCTCAGACCGCTGCGCCACTTGGGAGCCCAGTTCTAGGTTCATCCTTTAACCTTTAACCCCCGACTGTCTGGTGTAAAGCCTGGCTGCCATAGGAGCCAATCACCAACGGACCCCTTTCATCTTGACTATAAAAAAAGCACGTTTGTATCTGATAATGTCTTTGATTGATTGATGTGGAATAAATTAATATATATATATATATTTTAAAGTCACGACACATAAGGATTTTTGTTTTATTAAAAGAGAAATGAGAGAATTCTCCCTCACATGTATTATATTGATGCATTCTGTCAGTCAGCATTTTATCACTGTAGCCTACAGCACCCCCTAGTGGACAGTATTGTTTATTACTACACCCCCTAGTGTACCAGGCCGCATTGTTGATGTCACTACACCCCCTACTGTACCAGGCCGCATTGTTGATGTCACTACACCCCCTACTGTACCAGGCCGCATTGTTGATATCACTACACCCCCTAGTGGACAGTATTGTTTATTACTACACCCCCTAGTGGACAGTATTGTTGATATCACTACACCCCCTAGTGGACAGTATTGTTTATATCACTACACCCCCTAGTGGACAGTATTGTTTATATCACTACACCCCCTAGTGGACAGTATTGTTTATTACTACACCCCCTAGTGGACAGTATTGTTGTTATTACTACACCCCCTAGTGGACAGTATTGTTTATTACTACACCCCCTAGTGGACAGTATTGTTTATTACTACACCCCCTAGTGGACAGTATTGTTGTTATTACTACACCCCCTAGTGGACAGTATTGTTTATTACTGCACCCCCTA